>NW_026112822.1:0-59218 GCF_024323335.1 Lathyrus oleraceus | reverse complement strand
AAATAATGAAAGAGTATTTTCATACATTTTTGAATTGGTATTGTTTTTCTACATCACTTTGAATGTGAAAGACCTAAATAACAATGATAATGGTTCCATTGAAACCAATGGAACAAAGCTTTGTTTTACAGCTTTAGAAACTTGTTCCTCAAAAGATGATGGATTTTCAATGGCTGCCATTTGTTGCTGTCACTGTTTGTTAGTTGAAAGCAACAAAGGAAGAAAGAGAAGAAATAAATATTTGGATAAAAACCAAAGAAAGAGAATAATAGGGATTTCAATCATTATTGGGCCCTAAATAACACCAAGAAATCGGATTTCAAAAAACTGTTATTGAAAGCGCATGATACACGATTTGATCTCACCATATACAGCCAAAACAAATTTTCTTTTTCATTTTGGCAGACAACCATCCACTAAAGAGGTTCAATTCGCACAACTCACCGAAACTATCAGACATTCTCGCAGAAGGAATTTTCACAATTCCAAATGAATTAATAGGACAATAACAACAAATATTCCTATAAACAAAAAATATACTAAAGAAGAATCGTACATACCAAAACATATATATTCGATATTATATTTTAATATCATTAATCTATGAAATAAACTAAAAATTGAATAAAAAAATTATGAATGAGTATTTTCATACATTTTTGATTGGTATTTTTCTACATCAATTTGAACGTGAAAGACAGAGATAATGGTCCATTGAAACAATAGAACAAAACTTAGTTTATAGCTTTAGCAAACTTGTTCCTCAAAACAGAGTTTGGATTTTCAATGGCTGTCATTTTTTTGCTGTCACTATTTGTTAGGTGAAGGCAGCAAAGGAGAGAAAGAGAAGAAATAGATATTTGGATAAAACCAAAGAAATAGAATAAAATGGATTTCAATCATTAGTGGACCCTAATAACACACAAGAAATTGGATTTCAAAAACTATTATTGAATGCGCATGATACACGATTTGATCTCAAGAAATACAATCAAAAACAATTTTTCTTTTTCATTTGGCAGACAACAACATCCGCTCAAGAGGTGTCAAATTCACACCACTCACCGAAACTATCGGACATTCTCGTAGAAGGAATTTTCACAATTCCAAATGAATTAATAGGACAATAACAACAATATGCCTATCAAACAAAAAATAATAAAAAAAGAAAGAACCGTACATACCAAAACATATATATTTCAATATTAAATTCATATATTATTAATATATGAAAGTAAAGTAAATAATTGTATAAAAAACAATTACGAATGAGTATTTTCATACATTTTTGAATTGATACTTATTCTACATCACTTTGAACGTGAAAGACCTAATACACAGATATAATGGTTCCATTGGAAACTAATGGAATAAAACTTAGTTTTATAGCTATAGCAAAATTGTTCCTCAAAATAGAGTTTGGATTTTCTATGGCTGCCATTTTTTGCTGTTAGTGTTTGTTAGTTGAAAGCAGCAAAGGAATGAAAGAGAAGAAATAGATATTTGGATAAAACTAAAGAAAGAGAATAAATAGGGATTTCAATCATTATTAGGCCCAAATAACACATAAGAAATTGGATTTCAAAAACTGTTATTAAAAGCACATGATAAACGATTTGATCTCACCATATACAACCAAAAACAAATTTTCTATTTCACTTGGCAGACAACAGCATCCACTCAAGAGGTGTCACATTCGCACCACTCACAGAAACTATCGGACAATCTCGCAGAAGGAATTTTCATAATTCCAAATGAATTAATAGGACAATAATAACAACTATGCATATCACACAAAGAATACTAATAAAGAAAAAAACCGTACATATAAAAACATATATATTACAATATTAAACTTATATATCATTAATCTATGAAACTAAAGAAAAAATTGAATAAAAAACAATTAAGAATGAGTATTTTCATACATATTTGAATTGGTTATTTTTTCTACATGACTTTGAACATGAAAGACCTAAATACACAACGATAATGGTTCCATTGAAAACCAATGGAACATAACTTCGTTTTACAGCTTTAGCAAACTTGTTCCTCAAAATAGAATTGGATTTTCAATGGATGACATTTTGTTGTTGTCACTATTTGTTAGTTGAAAGCAGCAAATGAGAGAAAGAGAAGAAATAGATATTTGGATAAAACCAAAGAAAGAGAATAAATAGGGCTTTCAATCATCATTGGGCCCTAATAACAAACAAGAAATTGGATTTCAAAAACTGTTATTAAAATCCCATGATAAACGATTTGATCTCACCATATATAGCAAAAAACAAATTTTCTTTTTCATTTGGCAATCAACATCATCCACTCAAGAGGTGTCACATTCGCACCACTCACCGAAACTATGGGACATTCTCGCAGAAGGAGTTTTCACAATTCCAAATGAATTAATAGGACAATAATAACAACTATGCATATCAAACAAAAAATAATAATAAAGAAAAAACGTACATACCAAAACATATATATTTCAATGTTAAATTTATATATCCTTAATCTATGAAACTAAAGTAAAAATTGAATAAAAAAATTACGAATGAGTATTTTCATACATTTTTGAATTGGTATTTTTCTACATCACTCTGAACGTGAAAGACCTAAATACAAAGCGATAATGGTTCCATTAAAAACCAATGGAACAAATTTAGTTTTACAACTTTAGCAAACTTGTTCCTCAAAACAGAGTTTGATTTTCAATGGCTGTCATTTTGTTGCCGTCACTGTTTGTTTGTTGAAAGCAGCAAAGGAGAGAAAGAGAAGAAATAGATATTTGGATAAAACCAAAGAAAGAGAATAAATAGGGATTTCAATCATCATTGGGCCCTAATAACAAACAAGAAATTGGATTTCAAAAATTGTTATTAAAAGCCCATGATAAACGATTTGATCTCACCATATATAGCAAAAAACAAATTTTCTTTTTCATTTGGCAATCAACATCATCCACTCAAGAGGTGTCACATTCGCACCACTCACCGAAACTATCAGACATTCTCGCAGAAGGAATTTTCACAATTCCAAATGAATTAATAGAACAATAATAACAACTATGCATATCAAGCAAAAAATAATAATAAAGAAAGAAACCGTACATACCAAAACATATATATTTCAATGTTAAATTTATATATCATTAATCTATGAAACTAAAGTAAAAATTGAATTAAAAAAATTACGAATGAGTATTTTCATACATTTTTGAATTGGTATTTTTTCTACATCAGTCTGAACGTGAAAGACCTAAATAAAAAGCGATAATGGTTCCATTAAAAACCAATGGAACAAAATTTAGTTTTACAACTTTAGCAAACTTGTTCCTCAAAACAGAGTTTGGATTTTCAATGGCTGTCATTTTGTTGCTGTCACTGTTTGTTAGTTGAAAGCAGCAAAGGAGAGAAAGAGAAGAAATAGATATTTGGATAAAACCAAAGAAAGAGAATAAATAGGGATTTCAATCATTATAGGGGCCTAATAACATACAAGTAATTGGATTTCAAAAACTGTTATTGAAAGCGCATAATACACGATTTGATTTCACCATATACAGCTAAAAACAAATTTTCTTTTTCATTTGGCAGACAAATACATCCACTAAAGAGGTGTCAAATTTGCACAACTCACCGAAACTATCAGACATTCTTGCAGAAGGAATTTTCACAATTCTAAATGAATTAATAGGACAATAACAACAAATATTCCTATCAAACAAAAAATAATAATAAAGAAAGAAACCGTACATACCAAAACATATATATTTCGATATTAAATTTATATATCATTAATCCATGAAACACAAGTAAAAATTGAATTTTAAAAACTATTATTGAAAGCGCAAGATAAACAATTTGATCTCACCATATACAGCCAAAAACAAATTTTCTTTTTCATTTGGCAGATAACAACCTCCATTCAAGAGGTGTCACATTCACACCACTCACCGAAACTATCGGATATTCTCGCAGAAGAAATTTTCACGATTCAAAATGAATTAATAGGACAATAACAATAACTATGACTATCAAACAAAAAATAATAATAAAGAAAGAAACCGTACATACCAGAAAATATATATTTCAATATTAAATTTATATATCATTAATCTATGAAACTAAAGTAAAAATTGAATTAAAAAAAGTTATGAATGAGTATTTTTATACATTTTGGAATTGGTATTTTTTTCAACATCACTTTGAACGTGAAAGACCTAAATACACAGCGATAATGGTTCCATTAAAAATCAACGGAACAAAACTTAGTTTTACAGCTTTAGCAAACTTGTTCCTCAAAGTCGAGTTTAGATTTTCAATGGCTGCCATTTTTTTGCTATCACTGTTTTGTAGTTTAAAGCAACAAAGGAGTGAAAGAGAAGATATAGATTTTTGGATAAAACCAAAGAAAAAGAATAAATAGGGATTTCAATCATTACTGGGCCCTAATAACAAACAAGAAATTGGATTTCAAAAACTGTTATTGAAAGCACATAATACACGATTTGATCACCGAATATACAACCAAAAACAAATTTTCTTTTTCATTTGGCAGACAACAACATCTATTCAAGAGGTGTCCAATTCGCATCACTCACCGAAGTTATCAGACATTCTCGCAGAAGGAATTTTCACAATTCCAAATGAATTAATAGGACAAAAACAACAATTTCAAGAAATAATAATAAATAAAGAAACCGTACATACGAAAACATATATATTTCAATATTAAATTTATATATCATTAATCTATGAAACTAAAGTATTTTCATACATTTTTGAATTGGTATTTTTTTCTACATCACTTTGAATGTGAAAGACCTAAATACACAACGATAATGATTCAATTGAAAACCAATGGAACAAAGCTTCGTTTTACAGCTTTAGAAAACTTGTTCCTCAAAACAGATGATGGATTTTCAATGACTGGCATTTTTTTGCTGTCAATGTTTGTTAGTTGAAAGCAACAAAGGAGAGAAAGAGAAGAAATAGATATTTAGAGAAAAACCAAAGAAAGAGAATAAATAGGGATTTCAAACATTATTGGGCCCTAATAACACACAAGAAATCGGATTTCAAAAACTGTTATTGAAATCACATGATACATGATCTGATCTCACCATATACAACCAAAAACAAATTTTCTTTTTCATTTGGCAGACAACAGCATCCACGCTAGAGTTGTCAAATTCGCACCACTCACCGAAACTATCGGATATTCTCGTAGAAGAAATTTTCACAATTCAAAATGAATTAATAGGACAATAACAACAACTATGACTATCAAACAAAAAAAAATAATAAAGAAAGAAACCGTACATGCCAAAACATATATATTTCAATATTATATTTATATATCATTAATCTATGAAACAAAAGTAAAAATTGAAATCAAAAAACTATGAATGAGTATTTTCATACATTTTTGAATTGGTATTTTTTCTATATCACTTAAACGTGAAAGACCTAAATACACAGCGATAATGGTTCCATTCAAAACTAATGGAACAAAACTTAGTTTTACAGCTTTAGCAAACTTGGTCCTCAAAACAGAGTTTGGATTTTCAATGGCTGCCATTTTTTTGCTATCGTTGTTTGGTAGTTGAAAGCAACAAAGGAGTGAAAGAGAAGAAATAGATATTTGGATAAAACCAAAGAAAGAGAATAAATAGGGATTTCAATCATTACTTGGCCCTAATAACAAACAAGAAATTGGATTTCAAAAACTGTTATTGAAAGCGCATAATACACGATTTGATCTCCGAATATACAACAAAACCAAATTTTCTTTTTCATTTGGCAGACAACAACATCCATTCAAGAGGTGTCCAATTCGCATCACTCACCGAAACTATCAAACATTCTCGCAGAAGGAGTTTTCACAATTCCAAATGAATTAATAGGACAAAAATAACAATTTCAAGAAATAATAATAAATAAAGAAACCGTACATACCAAAACATATATATTTCAATATTAAATTTATATATCATTAATCTATGAAACTAAAGTAAAAATTGAATAAAAAAATTATGAATGAGTATTTTCATACATTTTTGAATTGATATTTTTTCTACGTCACTTTGAATGTGAAAGACCAAAATACACAACGATAACGATTCCATTGAAAACCAATGGAACAAAGCTTCGTTTTACAGCTTTAGAAAACTTGCTCCTCAAAACAGATGATGGATTTTCAATGGCTGCCATTTTTTTGCTGTCACTGTTTGTTAGTTGAAAGCAACAAAGGAGAGAAAGAGAAGAAATAAATATTTGGATAAATACCAAAGAAAGAGAATAAATAGGGATTTCAATCATTATTGGGCCTAATAACACACAAGAAATCATTTCAAAAACTATTATTGAAAGCGCATGATACACGATTTGATCTCACCATATACAGCCAAAAACAAATTTTCTTTTTCATTTGGCAGACAACAACATCCACTAAAGAGGTGTTAAATTCGCACAACTCACCGAAACTATCAGACATTCTCCCAGAAGGAATTTTCACAATTCCAAATGAATTAAGAGGACAATAACAACAAAATATTCCTATCAAACAAAAAATAATAATAAATAAAGAAACCGTACATACCAAAACATATATATTTCAATATTAAATTTATATATCATTAATCTATGAAACCAAAGTAAAAATTGAATATAAAAAATTATGAATGAGTATTTTCATACATTTTCAAATTGGTATTTTTTTCTACATCACTTTGAACGTCAAAAGACCTAAATACACAACGATAATGGTTCAATTGAAAACCAATGGAACAAAGCTTCGTTTTGCAGCTTTAGAAAACTTGTTCCTCAAAACAGATGATGGATTTTCAATGGCTGCCATTTTTTTGCTTTCACCGTTTGTTAGTCGAAAGCAACAAAGGAGTGAAAGAGAAGAAATAGATATTTAGATAAAAACCAAAGAGAGAGAATAAATAGGGATTTCAAACATTATTGGGCCCTAGTAACACACAAGAAATCGGATTTCAAAATCTGTTATTGAAAGCGCATGATACACGATTTGATCTCACCATATACAGCCAAAAACAAATTTTCTTTTTCATTTGGCAGACAACAACATCCATTCAAGAGGTGTCCAATTCGCATCACTCACCGAAACTATCAGACATTCTCGCAGAAGGAATTTTCAGAATTCCAAATAAATTAATAGGACAAAAACAACAATTTCAAGAAATAATAATAAATAAAGAAACCGTACATACCAAAACATATATATTTAATATTAAATTTATATATCATTAATCTATGATACTAAAGTAAATATTGAATAAAAAAATTATGAATGAGTATTTTCATACATTTTTGAGTGGATGTTTTTTTCTACATCACTTTAATTGTGAAAGACCGAAATACACAACGATATTGGTTCCATTGAAAACCAATGGAACAAAGCTTCGTTTTACAGCTTTTGAAAACTTGTTTCTCAAAACAGATGATGGATTTTCAATGGATGCCATTTTTTTCTTGTCACTATTTGTTAGTTGAAAGCAACAAAGGAGAGAAAGAGATGAAATAGATATTTGGATAAAAACCACAGAAAGAGAATAAATAGGGATTTCAAACATTATTGGGCCCTAATAACACACAAGAAATCGGATTTTAAAAACTGTTATTGAAAGCGCATGATACACGATTTGATCTCACCATATACAGCCAAAAACAAATTTTCTTTTTCATTTGGCAGACAACAACATCCACTAAAGAGGTGTCAAATTCGCACAACTCACCGAAACTATCAGACATTCTCCCAGAAGGTATTTTCACAATTCCAAATGAATTAAGAGGACAATAACAACAAATATTCCTATCAAACAAAAAATAATAATAAATAAAGAAACCGTACATACCAAAACATATATATTTCAATATTAAATTTATATATCATTAATCTATGAAACCAAAGTAAAAATTGAATATAAAAAATTATGAATGAGTATTTTCATACATTTTCATATTGGTATTTTTTTCTACATCACTTTGAACGTCAAAAGACCTAAATACACAACGATAATGGTTCAATTGAGAACCAATGGAACAAAGCTTCGTTTTGCAGCTTTAGAAAACTTGTTCCTCAAAACAGATGATGGATTTTCAATGGCTGCCATTTTTTTGCTTTCACCGTTTGTTAGTCGAAAGCAACAAAGGAGTGAAAGAGAAGAAATAGATATTTAGATAAAAACCAAAGAGAGAGAATAAATAGGGATTTCAAACATTATTGGGCCCTATTAACACACAAGAAATCGGATTTCAAAATCTGTTATTGAAAGCGCATGATACACGATTTGATCTCACCATATACAGCCAAAAACAAATTTTCTTTTTCATTTGGCAGACAACAACATCCATTCAAGAGGTGTCCAATTTGCATCACTCACCGAAACTATCAGACATTCTCGCAGAAGGAATTTTCAGAATTCCAAATAAATTAATAGGACAAAAACAACAATTTCAAGAAATAATAATAAATAAAGAAACCGTACATACCAAAACATATATATTTCAATATTAAATTTATATATCATTAATCTATGAAACTAAAGTAAAAATTGAATAAAAAAATTATGAATGAGTATTTTCATACATTTTTGAATTGATGTTTTTTTCTACATCACTTTAATTGTGAAAGACCGAAATACACAACGATATTGGTTCCATTGAAAACCAATGGAACAAAGCTTCATTTTACAGCTTTAGAAAACTTGTTTCTCAAAACAGATGATGGATTTTCAATGGATGCCATTTTTTTCTTGTCACTATTTGTTAGTTGAAAGCAACAAAGGAGAGAAAGAGAAGAAATAGATATTTAGATAAAAACCACAGAAAGAGAATAAATAGGGATTTCAATCATTATTAGGCCCTAATAACACACAAGAAATCGGATTTTAAAAACTGTTATTGAAAGCGCATGATACACGATTTGATCTCACCATATACAGCCAAAAACAAATTTTCTTTTTCATTTGGCAGACAACAACATCCACTCTAGAGTTTTCAAATTCGCACCACTCACCGAAACTTTCTGAAACTCTCGCAGAAGGAATTTTCACAATTCCAAATGAATTAATAGAACAATAACAACAACTCTGCCTGTCAAACAAAAAATAATAATAAATAAAGAAATCGTACATATCAAAACATATATATTTCAATATTATATTTATAAATCATTGATCTATGAAACAAAAGTAAAAATTGAACTAAAAAAACTATGAATGAGTATTTTCATACATTTTTGAATTGGTATTTTTTTTACATCACTTTGAACGTGAAAGACCTAAGTACAAAGCGATAATGGTTCCATTGAAAACTAATGGAACAAAACTTAGTTTTACAGCTTTAGCAAACTTGTTCCTCAAAACAAAGTTTGGATTGTCAATGGCTGCCATTTTTTGCGGTCATTATTTATTAGTTGAAAGCAGCAAAGGAGAGAAAGAGAAGAAATAGATATTTGGATAAAACGAAAGAAAGATAATAAATAGGGATTCAATCATTTTCAGACCTCATAACACCCAAGAAATGGATTTCAAAAAATGTTATTCAAAGCGCATGATACACGGTTTGATCTCACCATATACAGCCAAAAACAAATTTTCTTTTTCATTTGGCAGACAATAGCATGCACTCAAGAGGTGCCAAATTCACACCACTCACCGAAACTATCGGACATTCTCGCAGAAGGATTTTCACAATTTCAAATGAATTAATAGGATAATAACAACAACTATAACTATCAAACATAAAATAATAATAAAGAAAGAAACCGTACATACCAAAAAATATATATTTCAATATTAAATTTATATATCATTAATCTATGAAACTAAATTAAAAATTGAATTAAAAAAAGTTATGAATGAGTATCTTTATACATTTTGTAATTGATATTTTTTTCTATATCACTTTGAACGTGAAAGACCTAAATACACAGCGATAATGGTTCCATTAAAAATCAATGGAATAAAACTTAGTTTTACAGCTTTAGCAAACTTGTTCCTCAATACAGAGTTTGGATTTTCAATGGCTGCCATTTTTTTGCTATCACTATTTTGTAATTGAAAGCAACAAAGGAGTGAAAGAGAAGAAATAGATATTTGGATAAAACCAAAGAAAGAGAATAAATAGGGATTTCAATCATTACTGGGCCCTAATAACAAACAAGAAATTGGATTTCAAAAACTGTTATTGAAAGCACATAATACACGATTTGATCTCCGAATATACAACCAAAAACAAATTTTCTTTTTCATTTGGCAGACAACAACATCTATTCAAGAGGTGTCCAATTCGCATCACTCACCGAAGTTATCAGACATTCTCGCAGAAGGAATTTTCACAATTCCAAATGAATTAATAGGACAAAAACAACAATTTCAAGAAATAATAATAAATAAAGAAACCGTACATACGAAAACATATATATTTCAATATTAAATTTATATATCATTAATCTATGAAACTAAAGTATTTTCATACATTTTTGAATTGGTATTTTTTTCTACATCACTTTGAATGTGAAAGACCTAAATACACAACGATAATGATTCAATTGAAAACCAATGGAACAAAGCTTCGTTTTACAGCTTTAGAAAACTTGTTCCTCAAAACAGATGATGGATTTTCAATGACTGGCATTTTTTTGCTGTCAATGTTTGTTAGTTGAAAGCAACAAAGGAGAGAAAGAGAAGAAATAGATATTTAGATAAAAACCAAAGAAAGAGAATAAATAGGGATTTCAAACATTATTGGGCCCTAATAACACACAAGAAATCGGATTTCAAAAACTGTTATTGAAATCACATGATACATGATCTGATCTCACCATATACAACCAAAAACAAATTTTCTTTTTCATTTGGCAGACAACAGCATCCACGCTAGAGTTGTCAAATTCGCACCACTCACCGAAACTATCGGATATTCTCGTAGAAGAAATTTTCACAATTCAAAATGAATTAATAGGACAATAACAACAACTATGACTATCAAACAAAAAAAATAATAAAGAAAGAAACCGTACATGCCAAAACATATATATTTCAATATTATATTTATATATCATTAATCTATGAAACAAAAGTAAAAATTGAAATAAAAAAACTATGAATGAGTATTTTCATACATTTTTGAATTGGTATTTTTTCTATATCACTTTAAACGTGAAAGACCTAAATACACAGCGATAATGGTTCCATTCAAAACTAATGGAACAAAACTTAGTTTTACAGCTTTAGCAAACTTGGTCCTCAAAACAGAGTTTGGATTTTCAATGGCTGCCATTTTTTTGCTATCGTTGTTTGGTAGTTGAAAGCAACAAAGGAGTGAAAGAGAAGAAATAGATATTTGGATAAAACCAAAGAAAGAGAATAAATAGGGATTTCAATCATTACTTGGCCCTAATAACAAACAAGAAATTGGATTTCAAAAACTGTTATTGAAAGCGCATAATACACGATTTGATCTCCGAATATACAACCAAAACCAAATTTTCTTTTTCATTTGGCAGACAACAACATCCATTCAAGAGGTGTCCAATTCGCATCACTCACCGAAACTATCAAACATTCTCGCAGAAGGAGTTTTCACAATTCCAAATGAATTAATAGGACAAAAATAACAATTTCAAGAAATAATAATAAATAAAGAAACCGTACATACGAAAACATATATATTTCAATATTAAATTTATATATCATTAATCTATGAAACTAAAGTAAAAATTGAATAAAAAAAATTATGAATGAGTATTTTCATACATTTTTGAATTGATATTTTTTCTACGTCACTTTGAATGTGAAAGACCAAAATACACAACGATAACGATTCCATTGAAAACCAATGGAACAAAGCTTCGTTTTACAGCTTTAGAAAACTTGCTCCTCAAAACAGATGATGGATTTTCAATGGCTGCCATTTTTTTGCTGTCACTGTTTGTTAGTTGAAAGCAACAAAGGAGAGAAAGAGAAGAAATAAATATTTGGATAAATACCAAAGAAAGAGAATAAATAGGGATTTCAATCATTATTGGGCCTAATAACACACAAGAAATCATTTCAAAAACTATTATTGAAAGCGCATGATACACGATTTGATCTCACCATATACAGCCAAAAACAAATTTTCTTTTTCATTTGGCAGACAACAACATCCACTAAAGAGGTGTTAAATTCGCACAACTCACCGAAACTATCAGACATTCTCCCAGAAGGAATTTTCACAATTCCAAATGAATTAAGAGGACAATAACAACAAAATATTCCTATCAAACAAAAAATAATAATAAATAAAGAAACCGTACATACCAAAACATATATATTTCAATATTAAATTTATATATCATTAATCTATGAAACCAAAGTAAAAATTGAATATAAAAAATTATGAATGAGTATTTTCATACATTTTCAAATTGGTATTTTTTTCTACATCACTTTGAACGTCAAAAGACCTAAATACACAACGATAATGGTTCAATTGAAAACCAATGGAACAAAGCTTCGTTTTGCAGCTTTAGAAAACTTGTTCCTCAAAACAGATGATGGATTTTCAATGGCTGCCATTTTTTTGCTTTCACCGTTTGTTAGTCGAAAGCAACAAAGGAGTGAAAGAGAAGAAATAGATATTTAGATAAAAACCAAAGAGAGAGAATAAATAGGGATTTCAAACATTATTGGGCCCTAGTAACACACAAGAAATCGGATTTCAAAATCTGTTATTGAAAGCGCATGATACACGATTTGATCTCACCATATACAGCCAAAAACAAATTTTCTTTTTCATTTGGCAGACAACAACATCCATTCAAGAGGTGTCCAATTCGCATCACTCACCGAAACTATCAGACATTCTCGCAGAAGGAATTTTCAGAATTCCAAATAAATTAATAGGACAAAAACAACAATTTCAAGAAATAATAATAAATAAAGAAACCGTACATACCAAAACATATATATTTAAATATTAAATTTATATATCATTAATCTATGATACTAAAGTAAATATTGAATAAAAAAAATTATGAATGAGTATTTTCATACATTTTTGAGTGGATGTTTTTTTCTACATCACTTTAATTGTGAAAGACCGAAATACACAACGATATTGGTTCCATTGAAAACCAATGGAACAAAGCTTCGTTTTACAGCTTTTGAAAACTTGTTTCTCAAAACAGATGATGGATTTTCAATGGATGCCATTTTTTTCTTGTCACTATTTGTTAGTTGAAAGCAACAAAGGAGAGAAAGAGATGAAATAGATATTTGGATAAAAACCACAGAAAGAGAATAAATAGGGATTTCAAACATTATTGGGCCCTAATAACACACAAGAAATCGGATTTTAAAAACTGTTATTGAAAGCGCATGATACACGATTTGATCTCACCATATACAGCCAAAAACAAATTTTCTTTTTCATTTGGCAGACAACAACATCCACTAAAGAGGTGTCAAATTCGCACAACTCACCGAAACTATCAGACATTCTCCCAGAAGGTATTTTCACAATTCCAAATGAATTAAGAGGACAATAACAACAAATATTCCTATCAAACAAAAAATAATAATAAATAAAGAAACCGTACATACCAAAACATATATATTTCAATATTAAATTTATATATCATTAATCTATGAAACCAAAGTAAAAATTGAATATAAAAAATTATGAATGAGTATTTTCATACATTTTCATATTGGTATTTTTTTCTACATCACTTTGAACGTCAAAAGACCTAAATACACAACGATAATGGTTCAATTGAGAACCAATGGAACAAAGCTTCGTTTTGCAGCTTTAGAAAACTTGTTCCTCAAAACAGATGATGGATTTTCAATGGCTGCCATTTTTTTGCTTTCACCGTTTGTTAGTCGAAAGCAACAAAGGAGTGAAAGAGAAGAAATAGATATTTAGATAAAAACCAAAGAGAGAGAATAAATAGGGATTTCAAACATTATTGGGCCCTATTAACACACAAGAAATCGGATTTCAAAATCTGTTATTGAAAGCGCATGATACACGATTTGATCTCACCATATACAGCCAAAAACAAATTTTCTTTTTCATTTGGCAGACAACAACATCCATTCAAGAGGTGTCCAATTTGCATCACTCACCGAAACTATCAGACATTCTCGCAGAAGGAATTTTCAGAATTCCAAATAAATTAATAGGACAAAAACAACAATTTCAAGAAATAATAATAAATAAAGAAACCGTACATACCAAAACATATATATTTCAATATTAAATTTATATATCATTAATCTATGAAACTAAAGTAAAAATTGAATAAAAAAAATTATGAATGAGTATTTTCATACATTTTTGAATTGATGTTTTTTTCTACATCACTTTAATTGTGAAAGACCGAAATACACAACGATATTGGTTCCATTGAAAACCAATGGAACAAAGCTTCATTTTACAGCTTTAGAAAACTTGTTTCTCAAAACAGATGATGGATTTTCAATGGATGCCATTTTTTTCTTGTCACTATTTGTTAGTTGAAAGCAACAAAGGAGAGAAAGAGAAGAAATAGATATTTAGATAAAAACCACAGAAAGAGAATAAATAGGGATTTCAATCATTATTAGGCCCTAATAACACACAAGAAATCGGATTTTAAAAACTGTTATTGAAAGCGCATGATACACGATTTGATCTCACCATATACAGCCAAAAACAAATTTTCTTTTTCATTTGGCAGACAACAACATCCACTCTAGAGTTTTCAAATTCGCACCACTCACCGAAACTTTCTGAAACTCTCGCAGAAGGAATTTTCACAATTCCAAATGAATTAATAGAACAATAACAACAACTCTGCCTGTCAAACAAAAAATAATAATAAATAAAGAAATCGTACATATCAAAACATATATATTTCAATATTATATTTATAAATCATTGATCTATGAAACAAAAGTAAAAATTGAACTAAAAAAACTATGAATGAGTATTTTCATACATTTTTGAATTGGTATTTTTTTTACATCACTTTGAACGTGAAAGACCTAAGTACAAAGCGATAATGGTTCCATTGAAAACTAATGGAACAAAACTTAGTTTTACAGCTTTAGCAAACTTGTTCCTCAAAACAAAGTTTGGATTGTCAATGGCTGCCATTTTTTGCGGTCATTATTTATTAGTTGAAAGCAGCAAAGGAGAGAAAGAGAAGAAATAGATATTTGGATAAAACGAAAGAAAGATAATAAATAGGGATTCAATCATTTTCAGACCTCATAACACCCAAGAAAATGGATTTCAAAAAATGTTATTCAAAGCGCATGATACACGGTTTGATCTCACCATATACAGCCAAAAACAAATTTTCTTTTTCATTTGGCAGACAATAGCATGCACTCAAGAGGTGCCAAATTCACACCACTCACCGAAACTATCGGACATTCTCGCAGAAGGATTTTCACAATTTCAAATGAATTAATAGGATAATAACAACAACTATAACTATCAAACATAAAATAATAATAAAGAAAGAAACCGTACATACCAAAAAATATATATTTCAATATTAAATTTATATATCATTAATCTATGAAACTAAATTAAAAATTGAATTAAAAAAAGTTATGAATGAGTATCTTTATACATTTTGTAATTGATATTTTTTTCTATATCACTTTGAACGTGAAAGACCTAAATACACAGCGATAATGGTTCCATTAAAAATCAATGGAATAAAACTTAGTTTTACAGCTTTAGCAAACTTGTTCCTCAATACAGAGTTTGGATTTTCAATGGCTGCCATTTTTTTGCTATCACTATTTTGTAATTGAAAGCAACAAAGGAGTGAAAGAGAAGAAATAGATATTTGGATAAAACCAAAGAAAGAGAATAAATAGGGATTTCAATCAGTACTGGGCCCTAATAACAAACAAGAAATTGGATTTCAAAAACTGTTATTGAAAGCGCATAATACACGATTTGATCTCCGAATATACAACCAAAAATAAATTTTCTTTTTCATTTGGCAGACAACAACATCCATTCAAGAGGTGTCCAATTCACATCACTCACCGAAACTATCAGACATTCTCGCAGAAGGAATTTTCACAATTCCAAATGAATTAATAGGACAAAAACAACAATTTCAAGAAATAATAATAAATAAAGAAACCGTACATACCAAAAAATATATATTTCAATATTAAATTTATATATCATTAATCTATGAAACAAAAGTAAAAATTGAATATAAAAAATTCTGAATGAGTATTTTCATACATTTTCGAATTGGTATTTTTTTCTACATCACTTTGAACGTCAAAAGACCTAAATACACAACGATAATGGTTCAATTCAAAACCAATGGAACAAAGCTTCGTTTTGCAGCTTTAGAAAACTTGTTCCTCAAAACAGATGATGGATTTTCAAGTGCTGCCATTTTTTTGCTTTCACCGTTTGTTAGTTGAAAGCAACAAAGGAGAGAAAGAGAAGAAATAGATATTTAGATAAAAACTAAAGAGAGAGAATAAATATGGATTTCAAACATTATTGGGCCCTAATAACACACAAGAAATCGGATTTCAAAAACTGTTATTGAAAGCGCATGATACACGATTTGAAATAAAAAAAATGGCAGACAACAGCATCCACTCTATAGTTGTCAAATTCACACCACTCACCGAAACTATCCGAAACTCTTGCAGAAGGAATTTTCACAATTCCAAATGAATTAATAGGACAATAACAACAACTATGCCTGTCAAACAAAAAATAATAATAAATAAAGAAAGGTACATACCAAAACATATATATTTCAATATTATATTTATATATCATTAATCTATGAAACAAAAGTAAAAATTGAACTAAAAAAACTATGAATGAGTATTTTCATACATTTTTGAATTGGTATTTTTTTTACATCACTTTAAACGTGAAAGACCTAAGTACAAAGCGATAATGGTTCCATTCAAAACTAATGGAACAAAACTTAGTTTTACAGCTTTAGCAAACTTGGTCCTCAAAACAGAGTTTGGATTTTCAATGGCTGCCATTTTTTATCTATCACTGTTTGGTAGTTGAAAGCAACAACGGAGTGAAAAAGAAGAAATGGCTATTTGGATAAAACCAAAGAAAGAGAATAAATAGGGATTTCAATCATTACTGGGCCCTAATAACAAACAAGAAATTGGATTTCAAAAACTATTATTGAAAGCGCATAATACACGATTTGATTTCCGAATATACAACCAAAAACAAATTTTCTTTTTCATTTGGCAGACAACAACATCCATTCAAGAGATGTCCAATTCGCATCACTCACCGAAACTATCAGACATTCTCGTAGAAGGAATTTTCACAATTCCAAATGAATTAATAGGACAAAAACAACAATTTCAAGAAATTATAATAAATAAAGAAACCGTACATACCAAAACATATATATTTCAATATTAAATTTTATATATCATAAATCTATGAACTAAAGTAAAAATTGAATAAAAAAATTATGAATGAGTATTTTCATACATTTTTGAATTGATGTTTTTTTCTACATCACTTTGAACGTGAAAGACCTAAATACACAACGATAATGATTCCATTGAAAACCAATGGAACAAAGCTTTGTTTTACAGCTTTAAAAAACTTGTTCCTCAAAACAGATGATGGATTTTCAAAGGTTGCCATTTTGTTGTTGTCACCGTTTGTTAGTTGAAAGCAACAAAGGGGAGAAAAAGAAGAAATAGATATTTAGATAAAAACCAAAGAAAGAGAATAAATAGGGATTTCAAACAATATTAGATACACGATTTGATCTCACCATATACAGCCAAAAACAGATTTTCTTTTTCATTTGGCAAAGAACAGCAGCCACTCTAGAGTTGTCAAATTCACACCACTCACCGAAACTATCGGAAACTCTCGCAGAAGGAATTTTCACAATTACAAAAGAATTAATAGGACAATAACAACAACTATGCCTATCAAACAAAAAATAATAACAAATAAAGAAACCGTACATACCAAAACATATATATTTCAATATTATATTTATATATCATTAATCTATGAAACAAAAGTAAAAATTGAACTAAAAAAACTATGACTGAGTATTTTCATACATTTTTGAATTGGTATATTTTCTACATCACTTTAAACGTGAAAGACCTAAATACACAGCGATGATGGTTCCATTCAAGACTAATGGAACAAAACTTAGTTTTACAACTTTAGCAAACTTGGTCCTCAAAACAGAGTTTGGATTTTCAATGGCTGCCATTTTTTTGCTATCACTGTGAGGTAGTTGAAAGCAACAAAGGAGTGAAAGAGAAGAAATAGATATTTGGATAAAACCAAAGAAAGAGAATAAATAGGGATTTCAATCATTACTGGGCCCTAATAACAAATAAGAAATTGGATTTCAAAAACTGTTATTGAAAGCGCATAATACACGATTTGATCTCCGAATATACAACCAAAAATAAATTTTCTTTTTCATTTGGCAGACAACAACATCCATTCAAGAGGTGTCCAATTCACATCACTCACCGAAACTATCATACATTCTCGCAGAAGGAATTTTCACAATTCCAAATGAATTAATAGGACAAAAACAACAATTTCAAGAAATAATAATAAATAAAGAAACCGTACATACCAAAACATATATATTTCAATATTAAATTTATATATCATTAATCTATGAAACCAAAGTAAAAATTGAATATAAAAAATTCTGAATGAGTATTTTCATACATTTTCGAATTGGTATTTTTTTCTACATCACTTTGAACGTCAAAAGACCTAAATACACAACGATAATGGTTCAATTGAAAACCAATGGAACAAAGCTTCGTTTTGCAGCTTTAGAAAACTTGTTCCTCAAAACAGATGATGGATTTTCAATGGCTGCCATTTTTTTGCTTTCACCGTTTGTTAGTTGAAAGCAACAAAGGAGAGAAAGATAAGAAATAGATATTTAGATAAAAACTAAAGAGAGAGAATAAATAGGGATTTCAAACATTATTGGGCCCTAATAACACACAAGAAATCAGATTTCAAAAACTGTTATTGAAAGCGCATGATACACGATTTGATATCACCATATACAGCCAAAAACAAATTTTCTTTTTCATTTGGCAAAGAACAGCAGCCACTCTAGAGTTGTCAAATTCACACCACTCACCTAAACTATCGGAAACTCTCGCAGAAGGAATTTTCACAATTCCAAATGAATTAATAGGACAATAAAAACAACTATGCCTATCAAACAAAAAATAATAATAAAGAAAGAAACCGTACATATCAAAACATATATATTTCAATAATAAATTTAGATATTTGGATAAAACCAAAGAAAGAGAATAAATAGGGATTTCAATCATTACTGGGCCCTAATAACAAATAAGAAATTGGATTTCAAAAACTGTTATTGAAAGCGCATAATACACGATTTGATCTCCGAATATACAACCAAAAACAAATTTTCTTTTTCATTTGGCAGACAACAATATCCAGTCAATAGGTGTCCAATTGCATCACTCACCGAAACTATTAGACATTCTCGCAGAAGGAATTTTCACAATTCCAAATGAATTAATAGGAGAAAAACAACAATTTCAAGAAATAATAATAAATAAAGAAACCGTACATACCAAAACATATATATTTCAATATTAAATTTATATATCATTAATCTATGAAACTAAAGTAAAAATTGAATATAAAAAATTCTGAATGAGTATTTTCATACATTTTCGAATTGGTATTTTTTTCTACATCACTTTGAACGTCAAAAGACCTAAATACACAACGATAATGGTTCAATTCAAAACCAATGGAACAAAGCTTCGTTTTGCAGCTTTAGAAAACTTGTTCCTCAAAACAGATGATGGATTTTCAAGTGCTGCCATTTTTTTGCTTTCACCGTTTGTTAGTTGAAAGCAACAAAGGAGAGAAAGAGAAGAAATAGATATTTAGATAAAAACTAAAGAGAGAGAATAAATAGGGATTTCAAACATTATTGGGCCCTAATAACACACAAGAAATCGGATTTCAAAAACTGTTATTGAAAGCGCATGATACACGATTTGAAATAAAAAAAATGGCAGACAACAGCATCCACTCTATAGTTGTCAAATTCACACCACTCACCGAAACTATCCGAAACTCTTGCAGAAGGAATTTTCACAATTCCAAATGAATTAATAGGACAATAACAACAACTATGCCTGTCAAACAAAAAATAATAATAAATAAAGAAAAGGTACATACCAAAACATATATATTTCAATATTATATTTATATATCATTAATCTATGAAACAAAAGTAAAAATTGAACTAAAAAAACTATGAATGAGTATTTTCATACATTTTTGAATTGGTATTTTTTTTACATCACTTTAAACGTGAAAGACCTAAGTACAAAGCGATAATGGTTCCATTCAAAACTAATGGAACAAAACTTAGTTTTACAGCTTTAGCAAACTTGGTCCTCAAAACAGAGTTTGGATTTTCAATGGCTGCCATTTTTTATCTATCACTGTTTGGTAGTTGAAAGCAACAACGGAGTGAAAAAGAAGAAATGGCTATTTGGATAAAACCAAAGAAAGAGAATAAATAGGGATTTCAATCATTACTGGGCCCTAATAACAAACAAGAAATTGGATTTCAAAAACTATTATTGAAAGCGCATAATACACGATTTGATTTCCGAATATACAACCAAAAACAAATTTTCTTTTTCATTTGGCAGACAACAACATCCATTCAAGAGATGTCCAATTCGCATCACTCACCGAAACTATCAGACATTCTCGTAGAAGGAATTTTCACAATTCCAAATGAATTAATAGGACAAAAACAACAATTTCAAGAAATTATAATAAATAAAGAAACCGTACATACCAAAACATATATATTTCAATATTAAATTTTATATATCATTAATCTATGAACTAAAGTAAAAATTGAATAAAAAAATTATGAATGAGTATTTTCATACATTTTTGAATTGATGTTTTTTTCTACATCACTTTGAACGTGAAAGACCTAAATACACAACGATAATGATTCCATTGAAAACCAATGGAACAAAGCTTTGTTTTACAGCTTTAAAAAACTTGTTCCTCAAAACCGATGATGGATTTTCAAAGGTTGCCATTTTGTTGTTGTCACCGTTTGTTAGTTGAAAGCAACAAAGGGGAGAAAAAGAAGAAATAGATATTTAGATAAAAACCAAAGAAAGAGAATAAATAGGGATTTCAAACAATATTAGATACACGATTTGATCTCACCATATACAGCCAAAAACAGATTTTCTTTTTCATTTGGCAAAGAACAGCAGCCACTCTAGAGTTGTCAAATTCACACCACTCACCGAAACTATCAGAAACTCTCGCAGAAGGAATTTTCACAATTACAAAAGAATTAATAGGACAATAACAACAATTATGCCTATCAAACAAAAAATAATAACAAATAAAGAAACCGTACATACCAAAACATATATATTTCAATATTATATTTATATATCATTAATCTATGAAACAAAAGTAAAAATTGAACTAAAAAAACTATGACTGAGTATTTTCATACATTTTTGAATTGGTATATTTTCTACATCACTTTAAACGTGAAAGACCTAAATACACAACGATGATGGTTCCATTCAAGATTAATGGAACAAAACTTAGTTTTACAACTTTAGCAAACTTGGTCCTCAAAACAGAGTTTGGATTTTCAATGGCTGCCATTTTTTTGCTATCACTGTGAGGTAGTTGAAAGCAACAAAGGAGTGAAAGAGAAGAAATAGATATTTGGATAAAACCAAAGAAAGAGAATAAATAGGGATTTCAATCATTACTGGGCCCTAATAACAAATAAGAAATTGGATTTCAAAAACTGTTATTGAAAGCGCATAATACACGATTTGATCTCCGAATATACAACCAAAAATAAATTTTCTTTTTCATTTGGCAGACAACAACATCCATTCAAGAGGTGTCCAATTCACATCACTCACCGAAACTATCAGACATTCTCGCAGAAGGAATTTTCACAATTCCAAATGAATTAATAGGACAAAAACAACAATTTCAAGAAATAATAATAAATAAAGAAACCGTACATACCAAAACATATATATTTCAATATTAAATTTATATATCATTAATCTATGAAACCAAAGTAAAAATTGAATATAAAAAATTCTGAATGAGTATTTTCATACATTTTCGAATTGGTATTTTTTTCTACATCACTTTGAACGTCAAAAGACCTAAATACACAACGATAATGGTTCAATTGAAAACCAATGGAACAAAGCTTCGTTTTGCGGCTTTAGAAAACTTGTTCCTCAAAACAGATGATGGATTTTCAATGGCTGCCATTTTTTTGCTTTCACTGTTTGTTAGTTGAAAGCAACAAAGGAGAGAAAGAGAGGAAATAGATATTTTGATAAAAACTAAAGAGAGAGAATAAATAGGGATTTCAAACATTATTGGGCCCTAATAACACACAAGAAATCGGATTTCAAAAACTGTTATTGAAAGCGCATGATACACGATTTGATCTCACCATATACAGCCAAAAACAAATTTTCTTTTTCATTTGGCAAAGAACAACAGCCACTCTAGAGTTGTCAAATTCACACCACTCACCGAAACTATCGGAAACTCTCGCAGAAGGAATTTTCACAATTACAAAAGAATTAATAGGACAATAACAACAACTATGCCTATCAAACAAAAAATATCAATAAATAAAGAAACCGTACATACCAAAACATATATATTTCAATATTATATTTATATATCATTAATCTATGAAACAAAAGTAAAAATTGAACTAAAAAAACTATGACTGAGTATTTTCATACATTTTTGAATTGGTATTTTTTCTACATCACTTTAAACGTGAAAGACCTAAATACACAGCGATGATGGTTCCATTCAAAACTAATGGAACAAAACTTAGTTTTACAGCTTTAGCAAACTTGGTCCTCAAAACAGAGTTTGGATTTTCAATGGCTCCCATTTTTTTGCTATCACTGTTTGGTAGTTTAAAGCAACAAAGGAGTGAAAGAGAAGAAATAGATATTTGGATAAAACCAAAGAAAGAGAATAAATAGGGATTTCAATCATTACTGGGCCCTAATAACAAACAACAATTTGGATTTCAAAAACTGTTATTGAAAGCGCATACTACACGATTCGATCTTCGAATATACAACCAAAAAAAATATTCTTTTTCATTTGGCAGACAACAACATCCATTCAAGAGGCGTCCAATTCGCATCACTCACCGAAACTATCAGACATTCTCGTAGAAGGAATTTTCACAATTCCAAATGAATTAATAGGACAAAAACAACAATTTCAAGAAATAATAATAAATAAAGAAGCCGTACATACCAAAACATAAATATTTCAATATTAAATTTATATATCATTAATCTATGAAACTAAAGTAGAAATTGAATAAAAAAAATTATGAAATGTACTTTCATACATTTTCGAATTGGTATTTTTTTCTACATCACTCTAAATGTGAAAGACCTAAATACACAACGATAATGGTTCCATTGAAAACCAATGGAACAAAGCTTCGTTTTACAGCTTTAGAAAACTTGTTCCTCAAAACAGATGATGGATTTTCAATGGCTGCCATTTTTTTGCTATCACCGTTTGTTAGTTGAAAGCAACAAAGGAGAGAAAGAGAAGAAATAGATATTTAGATAAAAACCAAAGAAAGAGAATAAATAGGGATTTCAAATATTATTGGGCCCTAATAACACACAAGAAATCGGATTTCAAAAACTGTTATTGAAAGCGCATGATACACGATTTGATCTCACCATATACAGCCAAAAACAAATTTTCTTTTTCATTTGACAGACAACAGCATCCACTCAAGAGGTGTCAAATTCCCACCACTCACCAAAACTATCGGAAACTCTCGCAGAAGGAATTTTCATAATTCCAAATGAATTAATAGGACAATAACAACAACTATGTCTATCAAACAAAAAATAATAATAAATAAAGAAACCGTACATACCAAAACATATATATTTCAATATTATATTTATATATCATTAATCTATGAAGCAAAAGTAAAAATTAAACTAAAAAACCTATGAATGAGTATTTTCATACATTTTTGAATTGGTATTTTTTCTACATCACTTTAAACGTGAAAGACCTAAATACACAACGGTAATGGTTCCATTCAAAACTAATGGAACAAAACTTAGTTTTACAGCTTTAGCAAACTTGTTCTTCAAAATAGAGTTTGGATATTCAATGGCTGCCATTTTGTTGCTATAACAGTTTCTTAGTTGAAAGCAGCAAAGGAGAGAAAGAGAAGAAATAGATATTTGGATAAAACAAAAGAAAGATAATAAATAGGGATTATAATCATTACTGGTGTAACAACCCGTATAATATATATCTAGAATAATATCATACAAGTGTTAAATTTTGGTACTGTCACAACATAAGTGCCTAATGGGATTAAGATATACACATGTCCAAACTAAAAACATCAACGGAACATGTTATACAATAATGCCTAAACAATAAAAAAAAATCTAAGAACTATGTACAATATCTTCATTGCACATAACTCCATAGCGGAAGATCATAATGAACAGCAATCCTTGAAACATCCATAATAGTTTCTCTTAGATCCAACCTGTAAGAATTACCTGAAAAATAACAACAATAATGGGATGAGATAATAATCTCAGTGAGTTCTCCTATCCTATGGGTCCACTCGGCTCTACAGGGTATTCTAATCGATATTCAACTCATATCCAACTCAAGTCAACAAGGGAACGAAGACTTGAGCGATGGGGAAACTATCTCGCAATTGTATGGCAACATGCATCTGAGTTCTCATAACTCAACCACGATCATTATTCAGATCACGAAACATCAATTCCCGATCGGACTTACGTCTAAGCCAGACTCGGTTCATGCATGCTCGTATGATTCGACTTTCGCGGTGGATATCCGGTTCCCCTATGGGACTCTAACCCACTTTTAAGAACCATCACTCGTATGGACTCTAACCCACTTTGAGTATCTTTCACCGTATGGGACTCTAACCCACTTAGGTGTCCACCTTTCCCCCATGTCCGCCATGGTTGGGGCTCAAACCCAATTGAGGCTCGAATCATTGGTCCCACATCCCAATGCTCACACGTTTAAGCATACCAATAGAGATGTGTACCATCACAGAAAACACACATTCTGAATACATGATCGGTTTCGCAATTCATTGGTTCCACGAACCATAACAAAATTCATAAATCATAGGTGACTTCATTCACCATGAGACACACATAATAACATGGCATGTTTCATAATCATAGGTGACTTCATTCACCATAATAAACAAATAATAATATGGCATGTTCCATACAACTCGTCTCATTCTCAATCATGGTAACAATTCGTCCACGACCTCACATAAGCGTCGTACGAATGAATACCGTATTCTCATACATATATCACATATGTTCCATAACCTAGATCATATGTCTAAGTTATTAATCACGTCATTCTCCTAGGTTTCCTCACTCATGTTTGTAGAGTTTTAATCATGTTACTTCACCTTTCACATAACAACAATATTTAATTTTCATCATGATAAAATTCATGGCATTTATAAATCACATAGTATTTTATAACATGGAACAATAATTATAGTCCTTTACGTTATCTTTAGTCATGTTATTTCACAATCAACCATATCAACCATTTTTAACACCCATCAAAATAAAATTCATAGAATTTGTAAGACGCATAATACACTATAATATGATATCATAATAATAGCCTTTTTCATTATCTTACTAACGCATCCGTCCGCATCCAAAATGGAGCTATAATGCTCAATTAATTCATTAATCTATCTTAATCAAGATTTAGATTAATATTTATTCATTGCATAAGTATTCAACAACAACCTCTCTAGGCTAGTGGTAAGGCTTGTACAGTTTCAAGGAGTCTTCTTCTTCCTTCCTTCTCTTTTCCTCTTTCTTTCTCTTCTTTTCTCCTCTTTCTTTTCCTTTTTCCTTCCTGATATCTCTCACTCTCTCTTCTTCTATTCTTATCCTCTTCTTCTTTTCTTTTCCACCACACATATACTATATAATATATATAAATAATATATAATATTAAGTAGTATCATAAAATACCTCAATTGATATTTTATCTTCCAGCACCAATTGACCAATTATTAATGTTACCAAAAATGTCCTCTCTTGTACTTATTAATATTGGTATGTCTCTTTATTAATAATCAATCCCTTCAGAGTTCACTGGTTACTCTATTGGTCCCAATTGACAACATTTAGAGCACATAGGAGCTCTAATTGGTACAACTAACAAAAGACATAGTACACAGGTACTCAATTGATCTCAACTGACAACTAATTGAGCATTTAAGGGAATATGGGATATTACAATTGGGCCCTAATAACAAATAAGAAATTGGATTTCAAAAACTGTTATTGAAAGTGCATAATACACGATTTGATCTCCGAATAAACAACCAAAAACAAATTTTCTTTTTCATTTGGCAGACAACAACATCCATTCAAGAGATGTCCAATTCGCATCACTCACCGAAACTATTAGACATTCTCGCAGAAGGAATTTTCACAATTCCAAATGAATTAATATGATAAAAATCAACAATTTCAAGAAATAATAATAAATAAAGAAACCGTACATACCAAAACATATATATTTCAATATTAAATTTATTTATCATTAATCTATGAAACTAAAGTAAAAATTGAAAATAAAAAATTATGAATGAGTATTTTCATACATTTTTGAATTGGGATTTTTTTCTACATCACTTTGAATGTGAAAGACCTAAATACACAACGATAATGGTTCCATTGAAAACCAATGGAACAAAGCTTCGTTTTACAGCTTTAGAAAACTTGTTCCTCAAAACAGATGATGGATTCTCAATGGCTGCCATTTTTTTGCTGTCACTGTTTGTTAGTTGAAAGCAGCAAAGGAGAAAAAGAGAAGAAATAGATATTTAGATAAAAACCAAAGAAAGAGAATAAATAGGGATTTCAATCATTATTGGGCCCTAATAACACACAAGAAATTTGATTTCAAAAACTGTTATTGAAAGCGCATGATACACGATTTGATCTCACCATATACAACCAAAAACAAATTTTCTTTTTCATTTGGCAGACAACAGCATCCACTAGAGAGGTGTCAAATTCGCACCACTCACCGAAACTATCGGAAACTCTCGCAGAAGGAATTTTCACAATTCCAAATGAATTAATAGGACAATAACAACAACTATGCCTATCAAACAAAAAATAATAATAAAGAAAGAAACCGTACATATCAAAACATATATATTTCAATAATAAATTTATATATCATTAATCTATGAAACAAAAGTAAAAATTGAACTAAAAAAAATATGAATGAGTATTTTCATACATTTTTGAATTGGTATTTTTTCTACATCACTTTGAACGTGAAAGACCTAAATACACAGGGATAATGGTTCCATTAAATACCAAGGGAACAAAACTTAGTTTTACAGCTTTAGCAAACTTGTTCCTCAAAACAACGTTTGGATTGTCAATGGCTGCCATTTTTTGCGGTCATTATTTATTAGTTGAAAGCAGCAAAGGAGAGAAAGAGAAGAAATAAATATTTGGATAAAACGAAAGAAAGATAATAAATATGGATTCAATCATTTTCAGACCTAATAACACCCAAGAAATTGGATTTCAAAAAATGTTATTCAAAGCGCATGATACACGATTTGATCTCACCATATACAGCCAAAAACAAATTTTCTTTTACATTTGGCAGACAACAGCATGCACTCAAGAGGTGCCAAATTCGCACCACTCACCGAAACTATCGGACATTCTCGCAGAAGGATTTTCACAATTTCAAATGAATTAATAGGATAATAACAACAACTATAACTATCAAACATAAAATACTAATAAAGAAAGAAACCGTGCATACCAAAAAATATATATTTCAATATTAAATTTATATATCATTAATCTATGAAACTAAATTAAAAATTGAATTAAAAAAAGTTATGAATGAGTATCTTTATACATTTTGTAATTGATATTTTTTCTACATCACTTTGAACGTGAAAGACCTAAATACGCAGCGATAATGGTTCCATTAAAAATCAATGGAACAAAACTTAGTTTTACAGCTTTAGCAAACTTGTTCCTCAATACAGAGTTTGGATTTTCAATGGCTGCCATTTTTTTGCTATCACTATTTGGTAGTTGAAAGCAACAAAGGAGTGAAAGAGAAGAAATAGATATTTGGATAAAACCAAAGAAAGAGAATAAATAGGGATTTCAATCATTACTGGGCCCTAATAACAAACAAGAAATTGGATTTCAAAAACTGTTATTGAAAGCGCATAATACACGATTTGATCTCCGAATATACAACCAAAAATAAATTTTCTTTTTCATTTGGCAGACAACAACATCCATTCAAGAGGTGTCCAATTCACATCACTCACCGAAACTATCAGACATTCTCGCAGAAGGAATTTTCACAATTCCAAATGAATTAATAGGACAAAAACAACAATTTCAAGAAATAATAATAAATAAAGAAACCGTACATACCAAAACATATATATTTCAATATTAAATTTATATATCATTAATCTATGAAACCAAAGTAAAAATTGAATATAAAAAATTATGAATGAGTATTTTCATACATTTTCGAATTGGTATTTTTTTCTACATCACTTTGAACGTCAAAAGACCTAAATACACAACGATAATGGTTCAATTGAAAACCAATGGAACAAAGCTTCGTTTTGCAGCTTTAGAAAACTTGTTCCTCAAAACAGATGATGGATTTTCTATGGCTGCCATTTTTTTGCTTTCACCGTTTGTTAGTCGAAAGCAACAAAGGAGAGAAAGAGAAGAAATAGATATTTAGATAAAAACCAAAGAGAGAGAATAAATAGGGATTTCAAACATTATTGGGCCCTAGTAACACACAAGAAATCGAATTTCAAAATCTGTTATTGAAAGCGCATGATACACGATTTGATCTCACCATATACAGCCAAAAACAAATTTTCTTTTTCATTTGGCAGACAACAACATCCTTTCAAGAGGTGTCCAATTCGCATCACTCACCGAAACTATCAGACATTCTCGTAGAAGGAATTTTCACAATTCCATATGAATTAATAGGACAAAAACAACAATTTCAAGAAATAATAATAAATAAACTATCGGACATTCTCGCAGAAGGATTTTCACAATTTCAAATGAATTAATAGGATAATAACAACAACTATAACTATCAAACATAAAATACTAATAAAGAAAGAAACCGTGCATACCAAAAAATATATATTTCAATATTAAATTTATATATCATTAATCTATGAAACTAAATTAAAAATTGAATTAAAAAAAGTTATGAATGAGTATCTTTATACATTTTGTAATTGATATTTTTTCTACATCACTTTGAACGTGAAAGACCTAAATACGCAGCGATAATGGTTCCATTAAAAATCAATGGAACAAAACTTAGTTTTACAGCTTTAGCAAACTTGTTCCTCAATGCAGAGTTTGGATTTTCAATGGCTGCCATTTTTTTGCTATCACTATTTGGTAGTTGAAAGCAACAAAGGAGTGAAAGAGAAGAAATAGATATTTGGATAAAACCAAAGAAAGAGAATAAATAGGGATTTCAATCATTACTGGGCCCTAATAACAAACAAGAAATTGGATTTCAAAAACTGTTATTGAAAGCGCATAATACACGATTTGATCTCCGAATATACAACCAAAAATAAATTTTCTTTTTCATTTGGCAGACAACAACATCCATTCAAGAGGTGTCCAATTCACATCACTCACCGAAACTATCAGACATTCTCGCAGAAGGAATTTTCACAATTCCAAATGAATTAATAGGACAAAAACAACAATTTCAAGAAATAATAATAAATAAAGAAACCGTACATACCAAAACATATATATTTCAATATTAAATTTATATATCATTAATCTATGAAACCAAAGTAAAAATTGAATATAAAAAATTATGAATGAGTATTTTCATACATTTTCGAATTGGTATTTTTTTCTACATCACTTTGAACGTCAAAAGACCTAAATACACAACGATAATGGTTCAATTGAAAACCAATGGAACAAAGCTTCGTTTTGCAGCTTTAGAAAACTTGTTCCTCAAAACAGATGATGGATTTTCTATGGCTGCCATTTTTTTGCTTTCACCGTTTGTTAGTCGAAAGCAACAAAGGAGAGAAAGAGAAGAAATAGATATTTAGATAAAAACCAAAGAGAGAGAATAAATAGGGATTTCAAACATTATTGGGCCCTAGTAACACACAAGAAATCGAATTTCAAAATCTGTTATTGAAAGCGCATGATACACGATTTGATCTCACCATATACAGCCAAAAACAAATTTTCTTTTTCATTTGGCAGACAACAACATCCTTTCAAGAGGTGTCCAATTCGCATCACTCACCGAAACTATCAGACATTCTCGTAGAAGGAATTTTCACAATTCCATATGAATTAATAGGACAAAAACAACAATTTCAAGAAATAATAATAAATAAACTATCGGACATTCTCGCAGAAGGATTTTCACAATTTCAAATGAATTAATAGGATAATAACAATACTATAACTATCAAACATAAAATACTAATAAAGAAAGAAACCGTGCATACCAAAAAATATATATTTCAATATTAAATTTATATATCATTAATCTATGAAACTAAATTAAAAATTGAATTAAAAAAAGTTATGAATGAGTATCTTTATACATTTTGTAATTGATATTTTTTCTACATCACTTTGAACGTGAAAGACCTAAATACGCAGCGATAATGGTTCCATTAAAAATCAATGGAACAAAACTTAGTTTTACAGCTTTAGCAAACTTGTTCCTCAATACAGAGTTTGGATTTTCAATGGCTGCCATTTTTTTGCTATCACTATTTGGTAGTTGAAAGCAACAAAGGAGTGAAAGAGAAGAAATAGATATTTGGATAAAACCAAAGAAAGAGAATAAATAGGGATTTCAATCATTACTGGGCCCTAATAACAAACAAGAAATTGGATTTCAAAAACTGTTATTGAAAGCGCATAATACACGATTTGATCTCCGAATATACAACCAAAAATAAATTTTCTTTTTCATTTGGCAGACAACAACATCCATTCAAGAGGTGTCCAATTCACATCACTCACCGAAACTATCAGACATTCTCGCAGAAGGAATTTTCACAATTCCAAATGAATTAATAGGACAAAAACAACAATTTCAAGAAATAATAATAAATAAAGAAACCGTACATACCAAAACATATATATTTCAATATTAAATTTATATATCATTAATCTATGAAACCAAAGTAAAAATTGAATATAAAAAATTATGAATGAGTATTTTCATACATTTTCGAATTGGTATTTTTTTCTACATCACTTTGAACGTCAAAAGACCTAAATACACAACGATAATGGTTCAATTGAAAACCAATGGAACAAAGCTTCGTTTTGCAGCTTTAGAAAACTTGTTCCTCAAAACAGATGATGGATTTTCTATGGCTGCCATTTTTTTGCTTTCACCGTTTGTTAGTCGAAAGCAACAAAGGAGAGAAAGAGAAGAAATAGATATTTAGATAAAAACCAAAGAGAGAGAATAAATAGGGATTTCAAACATTATTGGGCCCTAGTAACACACAAGAAATCGGATTTCAAAATCTGTTATTGAAAGCGCATGATACACGATTTGATCTCACCATATACAGCCAAAAACAAATTTTCTTTTTCATTTGGCAGACAACAACATCCTTTCAAGAGGTGTCCAATTCGCATCACTCACCGAAACTATCAGACATTCTCGTAGGAGGAATTTTCACAATTCCAAATGAATTAATAGGACAAAAACAACAATTTCAAGAAATAATAATAAATAAACTATCGGACATTCTCGCAGAAGGATTTTCACAATTTCAAATGAATTAATAGGATAATAACAACAACTATAACTATCAAACATAAAATACTAATAAAGAAAGAAACCGTGCATACCAAAAAATATATATTTCAATATTAAATTTATATATCATTAATCTATGAAACTAAATTAAAAATTGAATTAAAAAAAGTTATGAATGAGTATCTTTATACATTTTGTAATTGATATTTTTTCTACATCACTTTGAACGTGAAAGACCTAAATACGCAGCGATAATGGTTCCATTAAAAATCAATGGAACAAAACTTAGTTTTACAGCTTTAGCAAACTTGTTCCTCAATACAGAGTTTGGATTTTCAATGGCTGCCATTTTTTTGCTATCACTATTTGGTAGTTGAAAGCAACAAAGGAGTGAAAGAGAAGAAATAGATATTTGGATAAAACCAAAGAAAGAGAATAAATAGGGATTTCAATCATTACTGGGCCCTAATAACAAACAAGAAATCGGATTTCAAAAACTGTTATTGAAAGCGCATAATACACGATTTGATCTCCGAATATACAACCAAAAATAAATTTTCTTTTTCATTTGGCAGACAACAACATCCATTCAAGAGGTGTCCAATTCACATCACTCACCGAAACTATCAGACATTCTCGCAGAAGGAATTTTCACAATTCTAAATGAATTAATAGGACAAAAACAACAATTTCAAGAAATAATAATAAATAAAGAAACCGTACATACCAAAACATATATATTTCAATATTAAATTTAAATATCATTAATTTATGAAACTAAAGTAAAAATTGAATAAAAAAAATTATGAATGAGTATTTTCATACATTTTTGAATTGATGTTTTTTTCTACATCACTTTAATTGTGAAAGACCGAAATACACAACGATATTGGTTCCATTGAAAAGCAATGGAACAAAGCTTCGTTTTACAGCTTTAGAAAACTTGTTTCTCAAAACAGATGATGGATTTTCAATGGATGCCATTTTTTTCCTGTCACTATTTGTTAGTTTAAAGTAACAAAGGAGAGAAAGAGAAGAAATAGATATTTAGATAAAAACCACAGAAAGAGAATAAATAGGGATTTCAAACATTATTGGGCCCTAATAACACACAAGAAATCGGATTTTAAAAACTGTTATTGAAAGCGCATGATACACGATTTGATCTCACCATATACAGCCAAAAACAAGTTTTCTTTTTCATTTGGCAGACAACAACATCCACTCTAGAGTTGTCAAATTCGCACCACTCACCGAAACTTTCTGAAACTCTCGCAGAAGGAATTTTCACAATTCCAAATGAATTAATAGGACAATAACAACAACTATGCCTGTCAAACAAAAAATAATAATAAATAAAGAAATCGTACATACCAAAACATATATATTTCAATATTATATTTATAAATCATTGATCTATGAAACAAAAGTAAAAATTGAACTAAAAAAACTATGAATGAGTATTTTCATACATTTTTGAATTGGTATTTTTTTTACATCACTTTAAACGTGAAAGACCTAAGTACAAAGCGATAATGGTACATTCAAAACTAATGGAACAAAACTTAGTTTTACAGCTTTAGCAAACTTGGTCCTCAAAACAGAGTTTGGATTTTCAATGGCTGCCATTTTTTATCTATCACTGTTTGGTAGTTGAAAGCAACAAAGGAGTGAAAAAGAAGAAATGGCTATTTGGATAAAACCAAAGAAAGAGAATAAATAGGGATTTCAATCATTACTGGGCCCTAATAACAAACAAGAAATTGGATTTCAAAAACTATTATTGAAAGCGCATAATACACGATTTGATTTCCGAATATACAACCAAAAACAAATTTTCTTTTTCCTTTGGCAGACAACAACATCCATTCAAGAGATGTCCAATTCGCATCACTCACCGAAACTATCAGACATTCTCGTAGAAGGAATTTTCACAATTCCAAATCAATTAGTAGGACAAAAACAACAATTTCAAGAAATAATAATAAATAAAGAAACCGTACATACCAAAACATATATATTTCAATATTAAATTTATATATCATTAATCTATGAACTAAAGTAAAAATTGAATAAAAAAAATTATGAATGAGTATTTTCATACATTTTTGAATTGATGTTTTTTTCTACATCACTTTGAACGTGAAAGACCTAAATACACAACGATAATGATTCCATTGAAAACCAATGGAACAAAGCTTCGTTTTACAGCTTTAAAAAACTTGTTCCTCAAAACAGATGATGGATTTTCAATGGTTGCCATTTTGTTGTTGTCACTGTTTGTTAGTTGAAAGCAACAAAGGAGAGAAAGAGAAGAAATGGATACTTAGATAAAAACCAAAGAAAGAGAATAAATAGGGATTTCAAACAATATTGGGCCCTAATAACACACAAGAAATCGGATTTCAAAAACTGTTATCGAAAGCGCATGATAAACGATTTGATCTCACCGTATACAGCCAAAAACAAATTTTCTTTTTCATTTGGCAGACAACAGCATCCACTCTATAGTTGTCAAATTCACACCACTCACCGAAACTATCCGAAACTCTCGCAGAAGGAATTTTCACAATTTCAAATGAATTAATAGGACAATAACAACAATTTCAAACAAAAAATAATAATAAATAAAGAAAATGTACATACCAAAACATATATATTTCAATATTATATTTATATATCATTAATCTATGAAACAAAAGTAAAAATTGAACTAAAAAAACTATGAATGAGTATTTTCATACATTTTTGAATTGGTATTTTTTTTACATCACTTTAAACGTGAAAGACCTAAATACACAGCGATAATGGTTCCATTCAAAACTAATGGAACAAAACTTAGTTTTACAGCTTTAGCAAACTTGTTCCTCAAAACAGAGTTGGGATATTCAATGGCTGCCATTTTGTTGCGATCACAGTTTCTTAGTTGAAAGCAGCAAAGGAGAGAAATAGAAGAAATAGATATTTGGATAAAACGAAAGAAAGATAATAAATAGGGATTTTAATCATTACTGGGCCCTAATAACAAACAAGAAATTGGATTTCAAAAACTGTTATTGAAAGCGCATAATACACGATTTGATCTCAGAATATACGACCAAAAACAAATTTTCTTTTTCATTTGGCAGACAACAATATCCATTAAAGAGGTTTCCAATTCGGATCACTCACCTAAACTATCAGACATTCTTGCAGAAGGAATTCTCACAATTCCAGATGAATTAATAGGACAAAAACAACAATTTTCAAGAAATAATAAAAAATAAAGAAACCGTACATACCAAAACATATATCATTAATCTATGAAACTAAAGTAAAAATTGAATAAAAAAATTATGAAAGAGTATTTTCATACATTTTCGAATTGGTATTTTTTTCTACATCACTTTGAACGGGAAAGACCTAAAGACACAACGATAATGGTTCCATTGAAAACCAATGGAACAAAGCTTCGTTTTACAGCTTTAGAAAACTTGTTCCTCAAAACAGATGATGGATTTTCAATGGCTGCGATTTTTTTTGCTGTCACTGTTTGTTAGCTGAAAGCAACAAAGGAGAGAAAGAGAAGAAATAAATATTTAGATAAAAACCAAAGAAAGATAATGAATAGGGATTTCAAACATTATTGGGCCCTAATAACAAACAAGAAATCGGATTTCAAAAACTGTTATTGAAAGCGCAAGATACACGATTCGATCTCACCATATACAGCCAAAAACAATTTTTCTTTTTCATTTGGCAGACAACAGCATCCACTCTAGAGTTGTCAAATTCGCACCACTCACCGAAACTATCGGAAACTCTCGCAGAAAGAATTTTCACAGTTCCAAATGACTTAATAGGACAATAACAACAACTATGCCTCTCAAACAACAAATAATAATAAATAAAGAAACCGTACATACCAAAACATATATATTTCAGTATTATATTTATATATCATTAATCTATGAAACAAAAGTAAAAATTGAACTAAAAAAACTATGAATGAGTATTTTCATACATTTTTGAATTGATATTTTTTCTACATCACTTTAAACGTGAAAGACCTAAATACACAGCGATAATGGTTCCATTCAAAACTAATGGAACAAAACATAGTTTTACAGCTTTAGCAAACTTTGTCCTCAAAATAGAGTTTGGATTTTCAATGGCTGCCATTTTTTTGCTATCACTGTTTGGTAGTCTAAAGCAACAAAGGAGTGAAAGAGAAGAAATAGATATTTGGATAAAACCAAAGAAAGAGAATAAATAGGGATTTCAATCATTACCGGGCCCTAATAACAAACAAGAAATTGGATTTCAAAAACTTTTTTTGAAAGCACATAATAGACGACTTGATCTCCGAATATACAACCAAAAACAAAATTTCTTTTTCATTTGGCAGACAACAACATCCATTCAAGAGGTGTCCAATTCGCATCACTCACCGAAACTATTAGACATTCTCGCAGAAGGAATTTTCACAATTATAGATGAATTAATAGGACAAAATCAACAATTTCAAGAAATCATAATAAATAAAGAAACCGTACATACCAAAACATATATATTTCAATATTAAATTTATTTATCATTAATCTATGAAACTAAAGTAAAAATTGAATATAAAAAATTATGAATGAGTATTTTCATACATTTTTGAATTGGGATTTTTTTCTACATCACTTTGAACGTGAAAGACCTAAATACACAATGATAATGGTTCCATTGAAAACCAATGGAACAAAGCTTCGTTTTACAGCTTTAGAAAACTTGTTCCTCAAAACAGATGATGGATTCTCAATGGCTGCCATTTTTTTGCTGTCACTGTTTGTTAGTTGAAAGCAACAAAGGAGAGAAAGAGAAGAAATAGATATTTAGATAAAAACTAAAGAGAGAGAATAAATAGGGATTTCAAACATTATTGGGCCCTAATAACACACAAGAAATCGGATTTCAAAAACTGTTATTGAAAGCGCATGATACACGATTTAATCTCACCATATACACCTAAAAACAAATTTTCCTTTACATTTGGCAGACAACAGCATCCACTCTAGAGTTGTCAAATTCACACCACTCATCGAAACTATCAGACATTCTCGCAGAAGGAATTTTCACAATTCCAAATGATTTAATAGGACAATAACAACAACTATGCCTTTCAAACAAAAAATAATAATAAATAAAGAAACCGTACATACCAAAACATATATATTTCAATATTAAATTTATATATCATTAATCTATGAAACAAACGTAAAAATTGAACTAAAAAAAATTATGACTGAGTATTTTCATACATTTTTGAATTGGTATTTTTTCTACATCACTTCGAACGTGAAAGAACTAAATACACATAGATAATGGTTCCATTGAAAATCAATGGAACAAAACATAGTTTTACAGCCTTAGCAAACTTGTTTCTCAATGCAGAGTTTGGATTTTCAATGGCTGCCATTTTTTGCTGTCATTGTTTATTAGTTGAAAGTAGCGAAGGAGAGAAAGAGAAGAAATAGATATTTGGATAAAACGAAAGAAAGATAATAAATAGGGATTTAATCATTTTCAGACCTAATAACACCCAAGAAATTGGATTTCATAAAATGTTATTCAAAGCGCATGATACACGATTTGATCTCACCATATACAGCCAAAAACAAATTTTCTTTTTCAGTTGGCAGACAACAGCATCCACTCAAGAGGTGTCAAATTCGCATCACTCATGGAAGTTATTGGTGATTCTCGCAGAAGGATTTTCACAGTTTCAAATGAATTAATTGGACAATAACAACAACTTTAACTATCAAACAAAAAATAATAATAAAGAAAGAAACCGTACGTACCAAAAAATATATATTTCAATATTTAATTTATATATCATTAATCTATGAGACTAAAGTAAAAATTGAATTAAAAAAAGTTATGAATGAGTATTTTTATATATTTTGAATTGATTTTTTTTCTACATCACTTTGAACGTGAAAGACCTAAATACACAACGATAATGGTTCCATTAAAAATCAATGGAACAAAGCTTCGTTTTACAGCTTTAGAAAACTTGTTCCTCCAAACAGAGGATGGATTTTCAATGGCTGCCATTTTTTTTGCTGTCACTGTTTGTTAGTTGAAAGCAACAAAGAAAAGAAAGAGAAGAAATAGATATTTGGATAAAAACCAAAGAAAGAGAATAAATAGGGATTTCAATCATTATTGGGCCCTAATAACACACAATAAATAGGATTTCAAAAACTGTTATTGAGAGCGCATGATACACGATTTGATCTCACCATATACAGCAAAAAACAAATTTTCTTTTTCATTTGGCAGACAATAGCATCCACTCTAGAGTTGTCAAAGTCACACCACTCACCGAAACTATCGGAAAGTCTCGCAAAAGGAATTTTCACAATTCCAAATGGATTAATAGGACAATAACAACAACTATGCCTATCAAACAAAAAAAAAATAATAAATAAAGAAATCAAACATACCAAAACATATATATTTTAATATTATATTTATATATCATTAATTTATGAAACAAAAGTAAAAATTGAACTAAAAAAACTATGACTGAGTATTTTCATACATTTTTGAATTGGTATTTTTTCTACATCACTTTAAACGTGAAAGACCTAAATACACAGCGATGATGGTTCCATTCAAAACTAATGAAATAAAACTTAGTTTTACAGCTTTACCAAACTTGGTCCTCAAAAGAGAGTTTGGATTTTCAATGGCTGCCATTTTTTTGCTATCACTGTTTGGTAGTTGAAAGCAACAAAGGAGTGAAAGAGAAGAAATAGATATTTGGATAAAACCAAAGAAAGAGAATAAATAGGGATTTCAATCATTACCGGGCCCTAATAACAAACAAGAAATTGGATTTCAAAATTTTTTTTTGAAAGCACATAATAGACGACTTGATCTCCGAATATACAACCAAAAACAAAATTTCTTTTTCATTTGGCAGACAACAACATCCATTCAAGAGGTGTCCAATTCGCATCACTCACCGAAACTATCAGACATTCTCGCAGATGGAATTTTCACAATTCCAGATGAACTAATAGGACAAAATCAACAATTTCAAGAAATAATAATAAATAAAGAAACCGTACATACCAAAACATATATATTTCAATATTAAATTTATTTATTATTAATCTATGAAACTAAAGTAAAAATTGAATATAAAAAATTATGAATGAGTATTTTCATACATTTTTGAATTGGTATTTTTTTCTACATCACTTTGAACGTGAAAGACCTAAATACACAACGATAATGGTTCCATTGAAAACCAATGGAACAAAGCTTCGTTTTACAGCTTTAGAAAACTTGTTCCTCAAAACAGATGATGGATTCTCAATGGCTGCCATTTTTTTGCTGTCACTGTTTGTTAGTTGAAAGCAACAAAGGAGAGAAAGAGAAGAAATAGATATTTAGATAAAAACTAAAGAGAGAGAATAAATAGGGATTTCAAACATTATTGGGCCCTAATAACACACAAGAAATCGGATTTCAAAAACTGTTATTGAAAGCGCATGATACACGATTTGATCTCACCATATACAGCCAAAAACAAATTTTCTTTTTCTTTTGGCAAAGAACAGCAACCACTCTAGAGTTGTCAAAAGAATTAATAGGACAAAAACAACAACTATGCCTATCAAACAAAAAATAATAATAAATAAAGAAACCGTACATACCAAAACATATATATTTCAATATTATATTTATATATCATTAATCTATGAAACAAAAGTAAAAATTGAACTAAAAAAACTATGACTGAGTATTTTCATACATTTTTGAATTGGTATTTTTTCTACATCACTTTAAATGTGAAAGACCTAAATACACAGCGATGATGGTTCCATTCAAAACTAATGGAACAAAACTTAGTTTTACAGCTTTAGCAAACTTGTTCCTCAAAACAGAGTTGGGATATTCAATGGCTGCCATTTTGTTGCGATCACAGTTTCTTAGTTGAAAGCAGCAAAGGAGAGAAATAGAAGAAATAGATATTTGGATAAAACGAAAGAAAGATAATAAATAGGGATTTTAATCATTACTGGGCCCTAATAACAAACAAGAAATTGGATTTCAAAAACTGTTATTGAAAGCGCATAATACATGATTTGATCTCAGAATATACGACCAAAAACAAATTTTCTTTTTCATTTGGCAGACAACAATATCCATTAAAGAGGTTTCCAATTCGGATCACTCACCTAAACTATCAGACATTCTTGCAGAAGGAATTTTCACAATTCCAAATGAATTAATAGGACAAAAACAACAATTTTCAAGAAATAATAAAAAATAAAGAAACCGTACATACCAAAACATATATCATTAATCTATGAAACTAAAGTAAAAATTGAATAAAAAAATTATGAAAGAGTATTTTCATACATTTTCGAATTGGTATTTTTTTCTACATCACTTTGAACGGGAAAGACCTAAAGACACAACGATAATGGTTCCATTGAAAACCAATGGAACAAAGCTTCGTTTTACAGCTTTAGAAAACTTGTTCCTCAAAACAGATGATGGATTTTCAATGGCTGCCATTTTTTTTGCTGTCACTGTTTGTTAGTTGAAAGCAACAAAGGAGAGAAAGAGAAGAAATAAATATTTAGATAAAAACCAAAGAAAGATAATAAATAGGGATTTCAAACATTATTGGGCCCTAATAACAAACAAGAAATCGGATTTCAAAAACTGTTATTGAAAGCGCAAGATACACGATTCGATCTCACCATATACAGCCAAAAACAATTTTTCTTTTTCATTTGGCAGACAACAGCATCCACTCTAGAGTTGTCAAATTCGCACCACTCACCGAAACTATCGGAAACTCTCGCAGAAAGAATTTTCACAGTTCCAAATGACTTAATAGGACAATAACAACAACTATGCCTCTCAAACAACAAATAATAATAAATAAAGAAACCGTACATACCAAAACATATATATTTCAGTATTATATTTATATATCATTAATCTATGAAACAAAAGTAAAAATTGAACTAAAAAAACTATGAATGAGTATTTTCATACATTTTTGAATTGATATTTTTTCTACATCACTTTAAACGTGAAAGACCTAAATACACAGCGATAATGGTTCCATTCAAAACTAATGGAACAAAACATAGTTTTACAGCTTTAGCAAACTTTGTCCTCAAAATAGAGTTTGGATTTTCAATGGCTGCCATTTTTTTGCTATCACTGTTTGGTAGTCTAAAGCAACAAAGGAGTGAAAGAGAAGAAATAGATATTTGGATAAAACCAAAGAAAGAGAATAAATAGGGATTTCAATCATTACCGGGCCCTAATAACAAACAAGAAATTGGATTTCAAAAACTTTTTTGAAAGCACATAATAGACGACTTGATCTCCGAATATACAACCAAAAACAAAATTTCTTTTTCATTTGGCAGACAACAACATCCATTCAAGAGGTGTCCAATTCGCATCACTCACCGAAACTATTAGACATTCTCGCAGAAGGAATTTTCACAATTATAGATGAATTAATAGGACAAAATCAACAATTTCAAGAAATCATAATAAATAAAGAAACCGTACATACCAAAACATATATATTTCAATATTAAATTTATTTATCATTAATCTATGAAACTAAAGTAAAAATTGAATATAAAAAATTATGAATGAGTATTTTCATACATTTTTGAATTGGGATTTTTTTCTACATCACTTTGAACGTGAAAGACCTAAATACACAATGATAATGGTTCCATTGAAAACCAATGGAACAAAGCTTCGTTTTACAGCTTTAGAAAACTTGTTCCTCAAAACAGATGATGGATTCTCAATGGCTGCCATTTTTTTGCTGTCACTGTTTGTTAGTTGAAAGCAACAAAGGAGAGAAAGAGAAGAAATAGATATTTAGATAAAAACTAAAGAGAGAGAATAAATAGGGATTTCAAACATTATTGGGCCCTAATAACACACAAGAAATAAGATTTCAAAAACTGTTATTGAAAGCGCATGATACACGATTTAATCTCACCATATACACCTAAAAACAAATTTTCTTTTACATTTGGCAGACAACAGCATCCACTCTAGAGTTGTCAAATTCACACCACTCATCGAAACTATCAGACATTCTCGCAGAAGGAATTTTCACAATTCCAAATGATTTAATAGGACAATAACAACAACTATGCCTTTCAAACAAAAAATAATAATAAATAAAGAAACCGTACATACCAAAACATATATATTTCAATATTAAATTTATATATCATTAATCTATGAAACAAAAGTAAAAATTGAACTAAAAAAATTATGACTGAGTATTTTCATACATTTTTGAATTGGTATTTTTTCTACATCACTTCGAACGTGAAAGAACTAAATACACATAGATAATGGTTCCATTGAAAATCAATGGAACAAAACATAGTTTTACAGCTTTAGCAAACTTGTTTCTCAAAGCAGAGTTTGGATTTTCAATGGCTGCCATTTTTTGCTGTCATTGTTTATTAGTTGAAAGTAGCGAAGGAGAGAAAGAGAAGAAATAGATATTTGGATAAAACGAAAGAAAGATAATAAATAGGGATTTAATCATTTTCAGACCTAATAACACCCAAGAAATTGGATTTCATAAAATGTTATTCAAAGCGCATGATACACGATTTGATCTCACCATATACAGCCAAAAACAAATTTTCTTTTTCAGTTGGCAGACAACAGCATCCACTCAAGAGGTGTCAAATTCGCATCACTCATGGAAGTTATCGGTGATTCTCGCAGAAGGATTTTCACAGTTTCAAATGAATTAATTGGACAATAACAACAACTTTAACTATTAAACAAAAAATAATAATAAAGAAAGAAACCGTACGTACCAAAAAATATATATTTCAATATTTAATTTATATATCATTAATCTATGAGACTAAAGTAAAAATTGAATTAAAAAAAGTTATGAATGAGTATTTTTATATATTTTGGAATTGATTTTTTTTTCTACATCACTTTGAACGTGAAAGACCTAAATACACAACGATAATGGTTCCATTAAAAATCAATGGAACAAAGCTTCGTTTTACAGCTTTAGAAAACTTGTTCCTCCAAACAGAGGATGGATTTTCAATGGCTGCCATTTTTTTTGCTGTCACTGTTTGTTAGTTGAAAGCAACAAAGAAAAGAAAGAGAAGAAATAGATATTTGGATAAAAACCAAAGAAAGAGAATAAATAGGGATTTCAATCATTATTGGGCCCTAATAACACACAATAAATAGGATTTCAAAAACTGTTATTGAGAGCGCATGATACACGATTTGATCTCACCATATACAGCAAAAAACAAATTTTCTTTTTCATTTGGCAGACAATAGCATCCACTCTAGAGTTGTCAAAGTCACACCACTCACCGAAACTATCGGAAAGTCTCGCAAAAGGAATTTTCACAATTCCAAATGGATTAATAGGACAATAACAACAACTATGCCTATCAAACAAAAAAAAAATAATAAATAAAGAAATCAAACATACCAAAACATATATATTTTAATATTATATTTATATATCATTAATTTATGAAACAAAAGTAAAAATTGAACTAAAAAAACTATGACTGAGTATTTTCATACATTTTTGAATTGGTATTTTTTCTACATCACTTTAAACGTGAAAGACCTAAATACACAGCGATGATGGTTCCATTCAAAACTAATGAAATAAAACTTAGTTTTACAGCTTTACCAAACTTGGTCCTCAAAACAGAGTTTGGATTTTCAATGGCTGCCATTTTTTTGCTATCACTGTTTGGTAGTTGAAAGCAACAAAGGAGTGAAAGAGAAGAAATAGATATTTGGATAAAACCAAAGAAAGAGAATAAATAGGGATTTCAATCATTACCGGGCCCTAATAACAAACAAGAAATTGGATTTCAAAATTTTTTTTGAAAGCACATAATAGACGACTTGATCTCCGAATATACAACCAAAAACAAATTTCTTTTTCATTTGGCAGACAACAACATCCATTCAAGAGGTGTCCAATTCGCATCACTCACCGAAACTATCAGACATTCTCGCAGATGGAATTTTCACAATTCCAAATGAACTAATAGGACAAAAACAACAATTTCAAGAAATAATAATAAATAAAGAAACCGTACATACCAAAACATATATATTTCAATATTAAATTTATTTATTATTAATCTATGAAACTAAAGTAAAAATTGAATATAAAAAATTATGAATGAGTATTTTCATACATTTTTGAATTGGTATTTTTTTCTACATCACTTTGAACGTGAAAGACCTAAATACACAACGATAATGGTTCCATTGAAAACCAATGGAACAAAGCTTCGTTTTACAGCTTTAGAAAACTTGTTCCTCAAAACAGATGATGGATTTTCAATGGCTGCCATTTTTTTGCTGTCACTGTTTGTTAGTTGAAAGCAACAAAGGAGAGAAAGAGAAGAAATAGATATTTAGATAAAAACTAAAGAGAGAGAATAAATAGGGATTTCAAACATTATTGGGCCCTAATAACACACAAGAAATCGGATTTCAAAAACTGTTATTGAAAGCGCATGATACACGATTTGATCTCACCATATACAACCAAAAACAAATTTTCTTTTTCTTTTGGCAAAGAACAGCAACCACTCTAGAGTTGTCAAAAGAATTAATAGGACAAAAACAACAACTATGCCTATCAAACAAAAAATAATAATAAATAAAGAAACCGTACATACCAAAACATATATATTTCAATATTATATTTATATATCATTAATCTATGAAACAAAAGTAAAAATTGAACTAAAAAAACTATGACTGAGTATTTTCATACATTTTTGAATTGGTATTTTTTCTACATCACTTTAAACGTGAAAGACCTAAATACACAGCGATGATGGTTCCATTCAAAACTAATGGAACAAAACTTAGTTTTACAGCTTTAGCAAACTTGGTCCTCAAAACAGAGTTTGGATTTTCAATGGCTGCCATTTTTTTGCTATCACTGTTTGGTAGTTGAAAGCAACAAAGGAGTGAAAGAGAAGAAATAGATATTTGGATAAAACCAAAGAAAGAGAATAAATAGGGATTTCAATCATTACTGGGCCCTAATAACAAATAAGAAATTTGATTTCAAAAACTGTTATTGAAAGCGCATAATACACGATTTGATCTCCGAATATACAACCAAAAACAAATTTTCTTTTTCATTTGGCAGACAACAACATCCAGTCAATAGGTGTCCAATTGCATCACTCACCGAAACTATCAGACATTCTCGCAGAAGGAATTTTCACAATTCCAAATGAATTAATAGGAGAAAAACAACATTTTCAAGAAATAATAATAAATAAAGAAACCGTACATACCAAAACATATATATTTCAATATCAAATTTCTATATCATTAATCTTTGAAACTAAAGTAAAAATTGAATAAAAAAATTTTGAATGAGTATTTTCATACATTTTTGAATTGGTATTTTTTTCTACATCACTTCGAACGTGAAAGACCTAAATACACAACGATAATGGTTCCATTGAAAACCAATGGAACAAAGCTTCGTTTTGCAACTTTAGAAAACTTGTTCCTCAAAACAGATGAATGACTTTTAATGGCTGCCATTTTTTTGCTGTCACTGTTTGTTAGTTGAAAGCAGCAAAGGGGAGAAAGCGAAGAAATAGATATTTAGATAAAAACCAAAGAAAGAGAATAAATAGGGATTTCAATAATTATTGGGCCCTAATAACACACAAGAAATAGGATTTCAAAAATTGTTATTGAAAGCGCATGATACACGATTTGATCTCACCATATACACCTAAAAACAAATTTTCTTTTTCATTTGGCAGACAACAGCATCCACTCTAGAGTTGTCAAATTCACACCACTCATCGAAACTATCAGACGTTCTCGCAGAAGGAATTTTTACAATTCCAAATGATTTAATAGGACAATAACAACAACTATGCCTTTCAAACAAAAAATAATAATAAATAAAGAAACCGTACATACCAAAACATATATATTTCAATATTAAATTTATATATCATTAATCTATTAAACAAAAGTAAAAATTGAACTAAAAAAAATCATGACTGAGTATTTTCATACATTTTTGAATTGGTATTTTTTCTACATCACTTCGAACGTGAAAGAACTAAATACACATAGATAATGGTTCCATTGAAAATCAATTGAACAAAACATAGTTTTACAGCCTTAGCAAACTTGTTCCTCAATGCAGAGTTTGGATTTTCAATGGCTGCCATTTTTTGCTGTCATTGTTTATTAGTTGAAAGTAGCGAAGGAGAGAAAGAGAAGAAATAGATATTTGGATAAAACGAAAGAAAGATAATAAATAGGGATTTAATCATTTTCAGACCTATAAACACCCAAGAAATTGGATTTCATAAAATGTTATTCAAAGCGCATGATACACGATTTGATCTCACCATATACAGCCAAAAACAAATTTTCTTTTTCAGTTGGCAGACAACAGCATCCACTCAAGAGGTGTCAAATTCGCACCACTCACGGAAGTTATCGGTGATTCTCGCAGAAGGATATTAATAAAGAAAGAAACCGTACGTACCAAAAATAATATATTTCAATATTAAATTTATATATCATTAATCTATGAGACTAACGTAAAAATTGAATTAAAAAAAGTTATGAATGAGTATTTTTATACATTTTGGAATTGATTTTTTTTTCTACATCACTTTGAACGTGAAAGACGTAAATACACAGCGATAATGGTTCCGTTCAAAACTAATATAAAAAAACTTAGTTTTACAGCTTTAGCAAACTTGGTCCTCAAAACAGAGTTTGGATTTTCAATGGCTGCCATTTTTTTGCTATCACTGTTCGGTAGTTGAAAGCAACAAGGGAGTGAAAGAGAAGAAAAAGATATTTGGATAAAACCAAAGAAATAGAATAAATAGGGATTTCAATCATTACTGGGCCCTAATAACAAACAAGAAATTGGATTTCAAAAACTGTTATTGAAAGCGCATAATACACGATTTGATCTCCGAATATACAACCAAAAACAAATTTTCTTTTTCATTTGGCAGACAACAACATCCCGTCAATAGGTGTCCAATTGCATCACTCACCGAAACTATCAGACATTCTCGCAGAAGGAGTTTTCACAATTCCAAATGAATTAATAGGAGAAAAACAACAATTTCAAGAAATAATAATAAATAAAGAAACCGTACATACCAAAACATATATATTTCAATATTAAATTTATCTATCATTAATCTATGAAACTAAAGTAAAAATTGAATATAAAAAATTATGAATGAGTAGTTTCACACATTTTTGAATTGGTATTTTTTTCTACATCACTTTGAACGTGAAAGACCTAAATACACAACGATAATGGTTCCACTGAAAACCAATGGAACAAAGCTTCGTTTTGCAACTTTAGAAAACTTGTTCCTCAAAACAGATGATGGATTTTCAATGCCTGCCATTTTTTTGCTGTCACTGTTTGTTAGTTGAAATTAGCAGAGGAGAGAAAGAGAAAAAATAGATATTTAGATAAAAACTAAAGAAAGAGAATAAATAGGGATTTCAAACATTATTGGGCCCTAATAACACACAAAAAATCGAATTTCAAAAACTGTTATTGAAAGCGCTATATACACGATTTGATCTCACAATATACAACCAAAAACAAATTTCCTTTTTCATTTGGCAGAGAACAGCACCCACTCTAGAGTTGTCAAATTCGCACCACTCACCGAAACTATCGGAAACTCTTGCAGAAGGAATTTTCACAATTCCAAATGAATTAATAGGACAATAACAACAACTATGCCTTTCAAACAAAAAATAATAATAAATAAAGAAACCGTATATACCAAAATATATATATTTCAATATTATATTTATATATCATTAATCTATGAAACAAAAGTAAAAATTGAACTAAAAAAACTATGAATGAGTATTTTCATACATTTTTGAATTGGTATTTTTTCTACATCACTTTAAACGTGAAAGACCTAAATACACAACGATCATGGTTTCATTCAAAACTAATGGAACAAAACTTAGTTTTACAGCTTTAGCAAACTTGGTCCTCAAAACAGAGTTTGGATTTTCAATGGCTGTCATTTTTTTGCTATCACTGTTTGGTAGTTGAAAGCAACAAAGGAGTAAAAGAGAAAAAATAGATATTTGGATAAAACCAAAGAAAGAGAATAAATAGGGATTTCAATCATTACTGGGCCCTAATAACAAACAAGAAATTGGATTTCAAAAACTGTTATTGAAAGCACATAATACACGATTTGATTTCCGAATATACAACAAAAAATAATTTTTTTTTCATTTGGCAGACAACAACATCCATTCAAGAGGTGTCCAATTCACATCACTCACCGAAACTATCAGACATTCTCGCAGGAGGATTTTTCACAATTCCAAATGAATTAATAGGACAAAATAAACAATTTCAAGAAATAATAATAAATAAAGAAACCGTACATACCAAAACATATTTGATTCAATATTAAATTTATATATCATTAATCTATTAAACTAAAGTAAAAATTGAATACAAAACATTATGAAAGAGTATTTTCATACATTTTCGAATTGGTATTTTTTTCTACATCACTTTGAACGTGAAAGACTTAAATACACAACGATAATGGTTCCATTGAAAACCAATGGAACAAAGCTTCGTTTTACAGCTTTAGAAAACTTGTTCCTCCAAACAGAGGATGGATTTTCAATGGCTGCCATTTTTTTGCTGTCACTGTTTGTTAGTTGAAAGCAACAAAGGAGAGAAAGAGAAGAAATAGATATTTGCATAAAAACCAAAGAAAGAGAATAAATAGGGATTTCAATCATTATTGGGCCCTAATAACACACAATAAATATGATTTCAAAAACTGTTATTGAAAGCGCATGATACACGATTTGATCTCACCATATACAACCAAAAACAAATTTTCTTTTTCATTTGGCAGACAATAGCATCCACACTAGAGTTTTCAAAGTCACACCACTCACCGAAACTATCGGAAAGTCTAGCACAAGGAATTTTCATAACTCCAAATGAATTAATAGGACAATAACAACAACTATGCCTATCAAACAAAAAAAATAATAAATAAAGAAATCGTACATACCAAAACATATATATTTCAATATTATATTTATATATCATTAATCTATGAAACAAAAGTAAAAATTGAACTAAAAAAACTATGACTGAGTATTTTCATACATTTTTGAATTGGTATTTTTTCTACATCACTTTAAACGTGAAAGACCTAAATACACAGCGATAATGGTTCCATTCAAAACTAATGGAACAAAACTTAGTTTTACAGCTTTAGCAAACATGGTCCTCAAAACAGAGTTTAGATTTTCAATGGCTGCCATTTTTTTGCTATCACTGTTTGGTAGTTGAAAGCAACAAAGGAGTGAAAGAGAAAAAATAGATATTTGGATAAAACCAAAGAAAGAGAATAAATAGGGATTTCAATCATTACTGGGCCCTAATAACAAACAAGAAATTGGATTTCAAAAACTGTTATTGAAAGCGCATAATACACGATTTGATCTCCGAATATACAACCAAAAACAAATTTTTTTTTCATTTGGAAGACAACAACATCCGGTCAATAGGTGTCCAATTCGCATCACTCACCGAAACTATCAGACATTCTCGCAGAAGGAATTTTCACAATTCAAATGAATTAATAGGACAAAACAACAATTTCAAGAAATAATAATAAATAAAGAAACCGTACATACCAAAACATATATATTTCAATATTAAATTTATCTATCATTAATCTATGAAACTAAATTAAAAATTGAATATAAAAAATTACGAATGAGTAGTTTCACACATTTTTGAATTGGTATTTTTTTCTACATCACTTTGAACGTGAAAGACCTAAATACACAACGATAACAGTTCCATTGAAAACCAATGGTACAAAGCTTCGTTTTGCAACTTTAGAAAACTTGTTCCTCAAAACAGATGATGGATTTTCAATGGCTGCCATTTTTTTGCTGTCACTGTTTGTTAGTTGAAAGCAACAAAGGAGAGAAAGAGAAGAAATAAATATTTAGATAAAAACCAAAGAAAGAGAATAAATAGGGATTTCAAACATTATTGGGCCCTAATAACACACAAGAAATCAGATTTCAAAAACTGTTATTGAAAGCGCATGATACACGATTTGATCTCACCATATACAACCAAAAACAAATTTTGTTTTTCATTTGGCAGACAACAGCACCCACTCTAGAGTTGTCAAAGTCACACCACTCACCGAAACTATCGGAAAGTCTCACAAAATGAATTTTCACAATTCCAAATGAATTAATAGGACAATAACAACAACAATGCCTATCAAACAAAAAAAAATTATAAATAAAGAAATCGTACATACCAAAACATATATATTTCAATATTATATTTATATATCATTAATCTATAAAACAAAAGTAAAAATTGAACTAAAAAAACTATGACTGAGTATTTTCATACATTTTTGAATTGGTATTTTTTCTACATCACTTTAAACGTGAAAGACCTAAATACACAGCGATAATGGTTCCATTCAAAACTAATGGAACAAAACTTAGTTTTACAGCTTTAGCAAACATGGTCCTCAAAACAGAGTTTGGATTTTCAATGGCTGCCATTTTTTTGCTATCACTGTTTGGTAGTTGAAAGCAACAAAGGAGTGAAAGAGAAGAAATAGATATTTGGATAAAACCAAAGAAAGAGAATAAATAGGGATTTTAATCATTACTGGGCCCTAATAACAAACAAGAAATTGGATTTCAAAAACTGTTATTGAAAGCGCATAATGCACGATTTGATCTCCGAATATACAACCAAAAACAAATTTTATTTTTCATTTGGAAGACAACAACATCCAGTCAATAGGTGTCCAATTCGCATCACTCACCGAAACTATCAGACATTCTCGCAGAAGGAATTTTCACAATTCCAAATGAATTAATAGGACAAAAACAACAATTTCAAGAAATAATAATAAATAAAGAAACCGTACATACCAAAACATATATATTTCAATATTAAATTTATCTATCATTAATCTATGAAACTAAAGTAAAAATTGAATATAAAAAATTATGAATGAGTAGTTTCACACATTTTTGAATTGGTATTTTTTTCTACATCACTTTGAACGTGAAAGACCTAAATACACAACGATAATGGTTCCACTGAAAACCAATGGAACAAAGCTTCGTTTTGCAACTTTAGAAAACTTGTTCCTCAAAACAGATGATGGATTTTCAATGGCTGCCATTTTTTTGCTGTCACTGTTTGTTAGTTGAAAGTAGCAGAGGAGAGAAAGAGAAAAAATAGATATTTAGATAAAAACTAAAGAAAGAGAATAAATAGGGATTTCAAACATTATTGGGCCCTAATAACACCCAAAAAATCGGATTTCAAAAACTATTTTTGAAAGCGCATGATACACGATTTGATCTCACCATATACAACCAAAAAAAAAAATTCCTTTTTCATCTGGCAGAGAACAGCACCCACTCTAGAGTTGTCAAATTCGCACCACTCACCGAAACTATCAGAATCTCTCGCAGAAGGAATTTTCACAATTCCAAATGAATCAATAGGACAATAACAACAACTATGCCTTTCAAACAAAAAATAATAATAAATAAAGAAACCGTACAAACCAAAAAATATATATTTTAATATTATATTTATATATCATTAATCTATGAAACAAAAGTAAAAATTGAACTAAAAAAACTATGACTGAGTATTTTCATACATTTTTGAATTGGTATTTTTTCTACATCACTTTAAACGTGAAAGACCTAAATACACAACGATAATGGTTTCATTCAAAACTAATGGAACAAAACTTAGTTTTACAGCTTTAGCAAACTTGGTCCTCAAAACAGAGTTTGGATTTTCAATGGCTGTCATTTTTTTGCTTTCACTGTTTGGTAGTTGAAAGCAACAAAGGAGTAAAAGAGAAAAATTAGATATTTGGATAAAACCAATGAAAGAGAATAAATAGGGATTTCAATCATTACTGGGCCCTAATAACAAACAAGAAATTGGATTTCAAAAACTGTTATTGAAAGCACATAATACACGATTTGATTTCTGAATATACAACAAAAAACAAATTTTCTTTTTCATTTGGCAGACAACAACATCCATTCAAGAGGTGTCCAATTCACATCACTCACCGAAACTATCAGACATTCTCGCAGAAGGATTTTTCACAATTCCAAATGAATTAATAGGACAAAAACAACAATTTCAAGAAATAATAATAAATAAAGAAACCGTACATACGAAAACATATTTGATTCAATATTAAATTTATATATCATTAATCTATTAAACTAAAGTAAAAATTGAATACAAAAAATAATGAAAGAGTATTTTCATACATTTTCGAATTGGTATTTTTTTCTACATTACTTTGAACGTGAAAGTCCTAAATACACAACGATAATGGTTCCATTGAAAACCAATGGAACAAAGCTTCGTTTTACAGCTTTAGAAAACTTGTTCCTCCAAACAGAGGATGGATTTTCAATGGCTGCCATTTTTTTGCTGTCACTGTTTGGTAGTGGAAAGTAACAAAGGAGTGAAAGAGAAAAAATAGATATTTGGATAAAACCAAAGAAAGAGAATAAATAGGGATTTCAATCATTACTGGGCCCTAATAACAAACAAGAAATTGGATTTCAAAAACTGTTATTGAAAGCGCATAATACACGATTTGATCTCCGAATATACAACCAAAAACAAATTTTATTTTTCATTTGGAAGACAACAACATTCGGTCAATAGGTGTCCAATTCGCATCACTCACCGAAACTATCAGACATTCTCGCAGAAGGAATTTTCACAATTCAAAATGAATTAATAGGACAAAAACAACAATTTCAAGAAATAATAATAAATAAAGAAACCGTACATACCAAAACATATATATTTCAATATTAAATTTATCTATCATTAATCTATGAAACTAAGTAAAAATTGAATATAAAAAATTATGAATGAGTATTTTCACACATTTTTGAATTGGTATTTTTTTCTACATCACTTTGAACGTGAAAGACCTAAATACACAACGATAATGGTTCCATTGAAAACCAATGGAACAAAGCTTCGTTTTGCAACTTTAGAAAACTTGTTCCTCAAAACAGATGATGGATTTTCAATGGCTGCCATTTTTTTGCTGTCACTGTTTGTTAGTTGAAAGCAACAAAGGAGAGAAAGAGAAGAAATAGATATTTAGATAAAAACCAAAGAAAGAGAATAAATAGGGATTTCAAACATTATTGCGCCCTAATAACACACAAGAAATCGGATTTCAAAAACTGTTATTGAAAGCGCATGATACACGATTTGATCTCACCATATACAACAAAAACAAATTTCTTTTTCATTTGGCAAAAAACAGCAACCACTCTAGAGTTGTAAAATTCGCACCGCTCACCGAAACTAACGGAAACTCTCGCTGAAGGAATTTTCACAATTACAAAAGAATTAATAGGACAATAACAACAACTATGCCTATCAAACAAAAAATAATAATAAATAAAGAAACCGTACATACCAAAACATATATATTTCAATATTATATTTATATATCATTAATCTATGAAACAAAAGTAAAAATTGAACTAAAAAAACTATGATTGAGTATTTTCAAACATTTTTGAATTGGTATTTTTTCTACATCACTTTAAACGTGAAAGACCTAAATACACAGCGATAATGGTTCCGTTCAAAACTAATATAAAAAAACTTAGTTTTACAGCTTTAGCAAACTTGGTCCTCAAAACAGAGTTTGGATTTTCAATGGCTGCCATTTTTTTGCTATCACTGTTCGGTAGTTGAAAGCATCAAGGGAGTGAAAGAGAAGAAAAGATATTTGGATAAAACCAAAGAAATAGAATAAATAGGGATTTCAATCATTACTGGGCCCTAATAACAAACAAGAAATTGGATTTCAAAAACTGTTATTGAAAGCGCATAATACACGATTTGATCTCCGAATATACAACCAAAAACAAATTTTCTTTTTCATTTGGCAGACAACAACATCCCGTCAATAGGTGTCCAATTGCATCACTCACCGAAACTATCAGACATTCTCGCAGAAGGAATTTTCACAATTCCAAATGAATTAATAGGACAAAAACAACAATTTCAAGAAATAATAATAAATAAAGAAACCGTACATACCAAAACATATATATTTCAATATTAAATTTATCTATCATTAATCTATGAAACTAAAGTAAAAATTGAATATAAAAAATTATGAATGAGTAGTTTCATACATTTTTGAATTGGTATTTTTTTCTACATCACTTTGAACGTGAAAGACCTAAATACACAACGATAATGGTTCCATTGAAAACCAATGGAACAAAGCTTCGTTTTGCAACTTTAGAAAACTTGTTCCTCAAAACAGATGATGGATTTTCAATGGCTGCCATTTTTTGCTGTCACTGTTTGTTAGTTGAAAAGCAACAGAGGAGAGAAAGAGAAAAATAGATATTTAGATAAAAACTAAAGAAAGAGAATAAATAGGGATTTCAAACATTATTGGGCCCTAATAACACACAAAAAATCGAATTTCAAAAACTGTTATTGAAAGCGCTATGATACACGATTTGATCTCACAATATACAACCAAAAACAAATTTCTTTTTCATTTGGCAGAGAACAGCACCCACTCTAGAGTTGTCAAATTCGCACCACTCACCGAAACTATCGGAAACTCTCGCAGAAGGAATTTTCACAATTCCAAATGAATTAATAGGACAATAACAACAACTATGCCTTTCAAACAAAAAATAATAATAAATAAAGAAACCGTACATACCAAAACATATATATTTCAATATTATATATATATCATTAATCTATGAAACAAAAGTAAAAATTGAACTAAAAAAACTATGAATGAGTATTTTCATACATTTTTGAATTGGTATTTTTTCTACATCACTTTAAACGTGAAAGACCTAAATACACAACGATAATGTTTCATTCAAAACTAATGGAACAAAACTTAGTTTTACAGCTTTAGCAAACTTGGTCCTCAAAACAGAGTTTGGATTTTCAATGGCTGCCATTTTTTTGCTATCACTGTTTGGTAGTTGAAAGCAACAAAGGAGTGAAAGAGAAAAAATAGATATTGGATAAAACCAAAGAAAGAGAATAAATAGGGATTTCAATCATTACTGGGCCCTAATAAAAACACAAGAAATTGGATTTCAAAAACTGTTATTGAAAGCACATAATACACGATTTGATCTCCGAATATACAACCAAAAAAAATTTTTTTTTCATTGGCAGACAACAACATCCATTCAAGAGGTGTCCAATTCACATCACTCACCGAAACTATCAGACATTCTCGCAGAAGGAATTTTCACAATTCCAAATGAATTAATAGGACAAAAAAACAATTTCAAGAAATAATAATAAATAAAGAAACCGTACATACCAAAACATATTTGATTCAATATTAATTTATATATCATTAATCTATGAAACTAAAGTAAAAATTGAATATAAAAATTATGAAAGAGTATTTTCATACTTTTTGAATTGGTATTTTTTTCTACATCACTTTGAACGTGAAAGACCTAAATACACAACGATAATGGTTCCATTGAAAACCAATGGAACAAAGCTTCGTTTTACAGCTTTAGAAAACTTGTTCCTCAAAACAGATGATGGATTTTCAATGGCTGCCATTTTTTTGCTGTCACTGTTTGTTAGTTGAAGCAACAAAGGAGAGAGAAAGAGAAGAAAGAAATAGATATTTGATAAAAACCAAGAAAGAGAATAAATGGATTTCAATCATTATTGGGCCTAATAACACACAAGAAATCGGATTTCAAAAACTGTTATTGAAAGCGCATGATACACGATTTGATCTCACCATATACAACCAAAACAAATTTTCTTTTTCATTTGGCAGACAACAGCATCCACACTAGAGTTTTCAAAGTCGCACCACTCACCGAAACTATCGGAAACTCTCGCAGAAGGAATTTTCAAATTCCAAATGAATTAATAGGACAATAACAACAACTATGCCTTTCAAACAAAAAAATAATAAATAAAGAAATCGTACATACCAAAACATATATATTTCAATATATATTTATATATCATTAATCTATGAAACAAAAGTAAAAATTGAACTAAAAAAACTATGATGAGTATTTTCATACATTTTTGAATGGTATTTTTTCTACATCACTTTAAACGTGAAAGACCTAAATACACAGGATAATGGTTCCATTCAAAACTAATGGAACAAAACTTAGTTTTACAGCTTTAGCAACATGGTCCTCAAAACAGAGTTTGGATTTCAATGGCTGCCATTTTTTTGCTATCACTGTTTGGTAGTTGAAAGCAACAAAGGAGTGAAAGAGAAGAAATAGATATTTGGATAAAACCAAAGAAAGAGAATAAATAGGGATTTCAATCATTACTGGGCCCTAATAACAAACAAGAAATTGGATTTCAAAAACTGTTATTGAAAGCGCATAATACACGATTTGATCTCCGAATATACAACCAAAAATAAATTTTCTTTTTCATTTGGCAGACAACAACATCCATTCAAGAGGTGTCCAATTCACATCACTCACCGAAACTATCAGACATTCTCGCAGAAGGAATTTTCACAATTCCAAATTAATTAATAGGACAAAAACAACAATTTCACGAAATAATAATAAATAAAGAAACCGTACATACCAAAACATATATATTTCAATATTAAATTCATATATCATTAATCTATGAAACTAAAGTAAAAAATGAATTAAAAAAAGTTATGAATGAGTATCTTTATACATTTTGTAATTGATATTTTTTCTACATCACTTTGAACGTGAAAGACCTAAATACGCAGCGATAATGGTTCCATTAAAAATCAATGGAACAAAACTTAGTTTTACAGCTTTAGCAAACTTGTTCCTCAATACAGAGTTTGGATTTTCAATGGCTGCCATTTTTTTTCTATCACTATTTGGTAGTTGAAAGCAACAAAGGAGTGAAAGAGAAGAAATAGATATTTAGATAAAACCAAAGAAAGAGAATAAATAGGGATTTCAATCATTACTGGGCCCTAATAACAAACAAGAAATTGGATTTCAAAAACTGTTATTGAAAGCGCATAATACACGATTTGATCTCCGAATATACAACCAAAAACAAATTTTCTTTTTCATTTGGCAGACAACAACATCCAGTCAATAGGTGTCCAATTCGCATCACTCACCGAAACTATCAGACATTCTCGCAGAAGGAATTTCACAATTCCAAATGAATTAATAGGACAAAAACAACAATTTCAAGAAATAATAATAAATAAAGAAACCGTACATACCAAAACATATATATTTCAATATTAAATTATCTATCATTAATCTATGAAACTAAAGTAAAATTGAATATAAAAAATTATGAATGAGTATTTTCATACATTTTTGAATTGGTATTTTTTTCTACATCACTTTGAACGTGAAAGACCTAAATACACAACGATAATGGTTCCATTGAAAACCAATGGAACAAAGCTTCGTTTGCAACTTTAGAAAACTTGTTCCTCAAAACAGATGATGGATTTTCAATGGCTGCCATTTTTTTGCTGTCACTGTTTGTTAGTTGAAAGCAACAAAGGAGAGAAAGAGAAAAAATAGATATTTAGATAAAAACCAAAGAAAGAGAATAAATAGGGATTCAAACATTATTGGCCCTAATAACACACAAAAAATCGGATTTCAAAAACTGTTTTGAAAGCGCATGATACACGATTTGATCTCACCATATCCACAAAAAAAAAATTTCTTTTTCATTTGGCAGAGAAACAGACCACTCTAGAGTTGTCAAATTCGCACCACTCACCGAAACTATCAACTCTCTCGCAGAAGGAATTTTCACAATTCCAAATGAATTAATAGGACAATAACAACTATGCCTTTCAAACAAAAAATAATAAAATAAAGAAACCGTACATACCAAAATATATATTTCAATATATATTATATATCATTAATCTATGAAACAAAAGTAAAAATTGAACTAAAAAACTATGAATGAGTATTTTCATACATTTTTGAATTGGTATTTTTCTACATCACTTTAAACGTGAAAGACCTAAATACACAACGATAATGGTTCCATTCAAAACTAATGGAACAAAACTTCGTTTTACAGCTTTAGCAAACTTGTCCTCAAAACAGAGTTTGGATTTTCAATGGCTGCCATTTTTTGCTATCACTGTTGGTAGTTGAAAGCAAACAAGGAGTAAAAGAGAAAAATAGATATTGGATAAAACCAAAGAAAGAGAATAAATAGGGATTTCAATCATTACTGGGCCCTAATAACAAACAAGAAATGGATTTCAAAAACTGTTATTGAAAGCGCATAATACACGATTTGATCTCCGAATATACAACCAAAAACAAATTTTTTTTCATTTGGCAGACAACAACATCCAGTCAAGAGGTGTCCAATTCGCATCACTCACCGAAACTATCAGACATTCTCGCAGAAGGAATTTTCACAATTCCAAATGAATTAATAGGACAAAAACAACAATTCAAGAAATAATAATAAATAAAGAAACCGTACATACCAAAACATATTATTCAATATTAAATTTATATATCATTAATCTATGAAACTAAAGTAAAAAATTGAATACAAAAAATTATGAATGAGTATTTCATACATTTTCGAATTGGTATTTTTTTTCTACATACTTTGAACGTGAAAGACCTAAATACACAACGATAATGGTTCCATTGAAAACCAATGGAACAAAGCTTCGTTTTACAAGCTTTAGAAAACTTGTTCCTCCAAACAGAGGATGGATTTTCAATGGCTGCCATTTTTTTGCTGTCACTGTTGGTAGTTGAAAGCAACAAAGGAGTGAAAGAGAAAAAATAGATATTTGGATAAAACCAAAGAAAGAGAATAAATAGGGATTTCAATCATTACGGGCCCTAATAACAAACAAGAATTGGATTTAAAAACTGTTATTGAAAGCGCATAATACACGATTTGATCTCCGAATATACAACCAAAAACAAATTTT
>NW_026112821.1:0-59251 GCF_024323335.1 Lathyrus oleraceus | reverse complement strand
TTTATCCATCAGACACACAGAGTCAAGTTAAATGCAAAAAAACACATTATAATCGAATTCAGGCTGCAATAGTCAATTTGCACCAATATCAGAAAAGTAGCAGCATAAGATTTACGGCACATGAGCTGAAGGCTATGGTCATTACCTTTCGAAACAGAAGTGAAATAATGGAACTTGAAGTTACCCGCCAACTTGTGTTAACATAACAGCACCTGCAAAATACCAAAGCCATTCAATAAACTTCCTAAGAGTTTCGGACATCCAAATTTTCGAAACAGTAAGGATTTCAGAACTCAAGAAAATTGATTCATGAATCACAACTCACTACAAACAGCGACACGGTTATACAACCCAATACAACACTCGTTGTACATTTTCGTCGCCACGCCTCAGCTTCACACAGATGTTGTGTTATTATTGTTCTGCTATGGAATACTGCGGGAATCATACCATGTTGCTGTGTTACATTTCAACCTGCTGTTTTCCTCTTTCGCACGCAATTAAACACACCGACGCGAGGGGAAATTATTCAAGCTTGAAACCACATGTCAGCTAAACGTTACAACTCCTCGCACTCTTTTTCTACAAGTCATTCCAATAGGTTACAAGCCATATCCTGATGAGCATGTTGAAACCTGCACAACCCAAGAAAAAATCTTTTTGTCACATTGGCATGGTCAATATACTGATAACTTAAGTCAAGACTGAGGGAACATCACAGGCTCCTGGCAGTTCACCATCATATCTACAATCAAACATCAGTCCTGGAAATTGGAAACAGCAGGGAAGCTTGTCTGCAGATAAAAACATTCCATCCATGAATAGGTTTGGTTCAAATGTAAATCCACAATCAAATTGCTTCATAACAGTCGGGAGACTAATTTTTCAATACCTGACCCTGGAGAACGGGACCCTAATTATAGTGATCAATTACTTCTGCAAGAAGGCGATTCAGATGAAACTTCCTCGGTGATTTAGTTTGGCAGAAGTGTGAATCTTGATTCCGGTAAACCATGGCCTGGATCTTGAAGGATGGACCATGTCTCCAACTCAAGGTCCATAGTATTTGATGCTACCGTGACTCATGTTATCTTAATCAACTGTGAACCTGCAGAACAACAATTGACAGCATTAAGAGAGCAATAACCAAACTGGCCAAGAATACTATCATATTAGATCATCATTAACAGTAGTGCGAATGGCTTTTGAATAATTGTTTTTTTTTCGTCGCACCAGTTAATCAAAACCTGCGAGAAATTCAGGGTTACAGGGTAGTAAAATCAAGATTCTTACCATGCCAGATACATTCTTACCACGGTAAAAAAGAGTTGTTGAGGATGGTTACACGCTTAAGATTTTACCAACGAAAACAAATTCACCTTGCCACCTGCATCAATTTAGGTACCACACCAAATCTAGATGAGATTTTATTCTAACGGAAAATCTTAGATTTTGGCTAGCTCACAGGTGAGAGACTTGGTAATTCAGAGCTCTATATAAAGAGTCTCCAATCATTGGAAAAGGGGAGGAAAATTGGCACCGTTACTCTGCAGAAAACAACTCCAAAACACTTTTTAGAGCTCTAAAATTTCTAAGCTTGTTGAGATTTCACACTGAATTTCAACAAGTTTGAGCTAAAAAACCACCATCTATGCGAAACCACCACCTTAATAGCAACCCTAACCAAACGAAAGAAACCTAACAACCATGGAGATTGCGAAGTAAGAAGCCCAGCCATGAATAATGAACCTACCTCATCTGGACAATCAGTTGCGGTTAGAGCACTCGTCGTAAAAACCCAAGCGATAACGCTAGATCTTGGACAGGAGGACCTTCCGATTGGGTAAACCCTCGCCGTTTTTCCCTTTTATCTCGAATGATCCATTTTTCTTGCTTTTCTCGTCTTGATCTTGGTTGAAGAGAACTGATGTCAAGCTTTAATCCCTTTGCATTTCTTTTTCATTCGATCTAGACGTTTGTGTGTTGGGTTTATCGATGGATGCATGTTTTGGGGTGAGGGAAAGAATATTTTGTCTTTGAAAGAAAAAACAGAAGTTGAGCGAGAAACAACAGGAGGAATAAGCATTTTGTTTTCGTTTTGTTTTATGCATCTCCACAACTGTTCAAGTGCTGAGTTTACATTTATTAGTATGAATATTAGTGTGTAAGTGGTAGTATTGCTATGTAGCTATTATGGTTATTGAGTACACAAACACACCGATTCCCAAGAAAATCACGCGTGGCCTGTGTATGAAGCTCAAAGGCCACCTGTGGTGGCACGATAGGGATAGTTGTACAACTGCCCTTTCGACTACTGCTTCGTTACCGAATGTACCACTAGTTGAATTCATACCCCAGTTTATTTTATTTCTTTATAACTTGCTACAACATTTTATTTAAATATTTTGGATAGCAATTTTAGTAAAAAGACATGACACAAGGTCTTATTTGTTTTTCTATTTCAAAAAGATTTTAAGCCTATTTATTTTTAGAATAGTACGATTAAATGAGTAATTGATTTTACTAAAGTAAATAAGTGCTTAATTCATTATGTATCTTGTTACTAAATTAATTTTGAGCAAATACCAAACACTTTTATCTAAACTTTATTGTTTTTGTAAAATCGAATTCAAAGTCTTTAATCGATATACCCCTTTAAACTTTTAAATTAATCTTTGAATGAAAAGGAGAATAGTAAGCTTCCGCTTCACTATCTCTCGACTATTCGAATAATTGGCGTACGCCATATTGCTCGGATTTTCGTCATTCATTTAAAACCCTAAAACTCCATAAAATTAAAATCACTCCCCCAATTAACAATTAATTCTAAAAGCTCTATTAATCTTTGAATGAAAAGGAGAATAGTGAGCATCCGCTTCATTATCTCTCGATTATTCGAATAATTGGCGTACGCCATATTGCTCGGATTTTCGTCATTCAAATAAAACTCTTTCGATCAATACACTCCTCAAAACCTTTTAACATTAATTTTGAACGAAAAGGAGAATAGTAAGCATCCGCTTCATTATCTCTCGATTATTCGAATAATTGGCGTACGCCATATTGCTCGGATTTTCGTCATTCAAATAAAACCCTAATAATCATAATATCTCAAATCATTTCTACAAATTCCAAATCCTTGTAATTCCATATTTCAGATGAAAAAAGGATAGGGGGCGTACGCCTCACTATCTTTCTATTATTCGAATAATTGGCGTACGCCACATTGCTCGAATCTTCGTCATCAAATCAAAACCTATCAATTCAAATACAAACTAATTTCGCAAATCAAATACAATATCTAAAAACATATCTTTTACAATTTAAACCTCGGGTGATAAAAGAGGGGAGGCGTACGCCTCGCCCTCTCTCGATTATTTGAATAATTGGCGTACGCCATATTGCACAAATTATCGACTTCCGACTAAAATACGCTAAATAAACTTGGATAAAGGAATAAGTGGCGTACGCCTCATTATTCCTTGAATAAGCAAGTAGGGGGCGTACGCCTCACTACCGTGCATATTCAACATCCACAAACAAACTTTCAAAATAATTCGAACGAAAAAGGAGTAGAAGGCGGACGCCTTATTACTCCTCGAAAGAATTGGACGATTGGTGAACACCACATTGCTCAATCTCTCGTCGTTCTTCAAAAAACATCTCAAACAAATCAAACTAACTTCTCGCCCCCGAGCGATCGAAACCAACCACACCCAAACACATCAATTCAACTTGTCACCCCCGCGTGACCAAAACCTCTTCAAAAGAACATTGTCAATCCTTTCTAATGCGCACAACAAACCAGTGCTAGAGCCTCCACCGAGAGTAGACAAGCCAGCGTTTAGCCGTTAGAACGCCGACCTACACAGTTGTTCATCAAAACAAAACCCACCAAATATTCGTAGTAGCCCGAACTACGAATGCTCTGATTTCCTTATTGCACTATAAGGATACGTAGGCAGGAGATTGCTGTATCTTCGCGAGCACACTAATAAAAAACCTCTCATTTCCCCCTCCTGAGGTCTTCACCCATATCTATCATCAATTCTAATTACTCGAAGCAAGCAATTAACAGTCAAATAGCAAAATCAGACTAAAAGGTTCCCGTTGAGTACAACGGACGTGAGGGGTGCTAATACCTTCCCCTTGTGTAATCGACTCCCGAACCCGAATATGGTTGCGACGACCATTATTCTTATTTCTAAAGGTTTTCTCGATATTTTCCTATTCCTTCATTGGGATAAATAAAGTTCGGTGGCGACTCTGTTCGAACAACATTTTTCCGCGTTCCATCACGAGGGATCGCATTATCATTTTTTGAGGTGCGACAAAGAGGACACCTGCTCCTACTCATCTGAAAGTGTCTAAAGATGAAAATGGTGTCAGTATGGATCAAAGTCTCTACAGAAGCATGATAGGAAATCTGCTATATCTTACAGCAAGCAAACCTGACATTGCTTTTGTTGTAGGTGTTTCTGCTAGATATCAAGTTGAACCAAAGATCAGCCATATAAACCAAGTGAAAAGGATCCCGAAATATGTCAATGGCACTTGTGACTATGGGATGCTATACACTCATGAATCTGAAACTGTGTTGTCTGGATATTGTGATGTTGATTGGGCTAGAAGTGCTAATGATATGAAAAGCACATTATGAGGATGCTTCTTCTTGGGGAACAATTTAATATCATGATTCAGTGAGAAGCAAAATTGTGTGTCTCTGTCTACTGCTGAAGCTGAAAACATAGCAGATGGAAGTAGTTATTCTCAACTGGTATGGATGAAACAAATGCTGACTGAATACAATGTCTCACAAGATGTCATGACATTGTACTGTGACAACCTAAGTGCCATAAACATCTCAAAGAATCCTACTTAGCACAGCAGGACCAAACATATTGATATACGTCACCATTTTATTAGAGAACTTGTGGAGGATAAGATTGTAGTTTTAGAGCATGTTGCTACTGAGATGCAGTTAGCTAATATTTTTACAAAGGCTTTGGATGCAATTCAGTTTGAAGTCCTAAGAGGAAAATTAGGGATTTGCATTTATGAAGACTTGTAGCAATTAATATGGAGTGGAAAAAGTAAGCAAATTAGTGTCTATGTGGCTAAAATAAAGTGCCCCCTTTATGGTAAATCATCACCTTATTTTGGAAATACCATCTATTCCGTCTTCACACGCTACGCCCATAACCTCAATACCTACTCCAACTCTTCCATCTTCCTGCTCCTTCTTCACAAACCTCTGCTAGGGCAACTTTATTTTTTCCATAAAAACTCCAAAATGTCACAACATCAATATAATTCTGCTTCAAAAAATACTAAGTCTACTCAAAAAGTTAGCGTTCCTCCCATGGACATTCCCGATGATGAGATTCTGGATGTTGTTCCTCTCTCTGTTATTCCCCGCGAGGCCATTGATTTGAACCAACCCATGGATGCCTCAGCTTCTGCATTCCCCAATCAAGGTAACATCTCTAGTATTCCTTCTGGCTTAACTCCTGCCACTAATTCTAAGGAAGATATACACCACACTGATCGTGTTATAAGAAACCTAGTCACTAGAATCCTTAATGAAGGACATTCTGTGAAGGGAGTCTCTACTCCCCTATCTAAAATGTACCCCTCTCCTGAGGTTGAACAACATAGTGAGAAGGATGACGATTCCTCCAGTTCTGAGAAGAACATGGCTGCTGAAGGGTTGTGCTCTCTAGGGAAAACCGTGTCTGAAAAAGGAAAATCTATGGAATCTAAAACGGTCAATCTTTCCCACTATAAGAAGCATGATGATGCAAATGATGTGATTGACCTAGAGGATGATAGGTCTGATGATCAAGAGGATATCTTACTTCATCACTTAAAGCCAAGTGTGGCTAAACGCATATAGACTCGAAAAGGAAGATTTGTGGCTAAACTTATGTCAGCTAGAAAAGTTAAGAAGACTGGTGGTATTAGTCCCTCCAAATCTTGGAGCAAGGTTGAAGTGAAGAAGAGGAAGGTCAGAGAAGATTCTGAGTCTGAAGAGGATGTTGAGGAAGATGTCCCTGACATCTCGCCTTTGAAGAAAACCACTGCTAGGAAGTCTCCTGTTAAAGTTGTTGTTGTTCATTCGGATAACATCTCATTCCATCTTGAGGATGGAGCTGCCAAGTGGAAATTTGTGATTCAAAGAAGGGTGGTTGTGGAAAGGGAGTTGGGAAAAGATGTTGTTGATGTCAAGGAGGTCATGGACCTGATAAAGGCTGCTTGGTTGTTGAAGACTGTAGCTGGGTTCTCTCAATGCTATGAGGGTTTAGTAAAGGAATTCATTGTCAACATTCTTGAGGATATTGCTGATAAGAACAAACAGCAAGGAATTTTGCAAGGTGTTTGTCAGGGTTAAGTGTATCACATTCTCTCCCACTGTTATTAATAATTTTCTAGGAAGAAAAATTGAGGGTGCAGGTGAATTAGAAGCTATAGACAATAAGGTCTGTAGAGAGATTATAGTTAGACAAGTGAAAGGTTTGCCTATTAAAAAGCATCTTCCTGCTGGGAAGTTGACTGTCAAGTATGATATATTGCATAAAATAGGAGCTGCAAATTGGGTCCCTACCAACCATATTTCCACCATTGCTAATACCATTTGAAGGTTTATTTTTGCTATTGGAACCAAAGTGAATTTTTACTATGGTAGATTTATGTTTGAACAAATCATCAAGCATGCATCTACTAATGCAGTTAAGCTGCCTATTGCCTTTCCCTCTATGATTTGTGGGATTATCCTGAATCAACACCCTAGTATTCTGTGCTATAATGACTTATTTAGTAGAAGAAACCTGCTCTGTCTGTGCACTATAAATTGTTTGAAGGCAGTCATGTCGAGGATATTGTTATGACATCTTCCATGAAAAAGTCAGCCTTAAAAGTTGGAACAATTGCAGAGCTTAAGGAGACTTGCAAAGAGCTGGGTGAAGGGATAAGGGTAGCAACATCTAGGAAACAATCGTTGGAAGCCTTGATTGCAAGCTTGGAGCAGGCTGAAGGTGAAAATATTGAACATGTTAAGGAAGCTGAAGCCCACACCTCTAGTGAGAGGTCTACAGACACTGATGAGACAAGTGACAATTCGGTTTCTGGTGCTGATGAAGCTGCAAGCTCAAGCTCTACTGATTAGCTCCCTTGACTTTGGTCCCTATTGATGTGATGGTTTTCTTTGATGTTTTTGATGGATTTCCTTGTTTTTGGTATTACCTTGTTGTTCTATTTCTCAGCTTGCTTACAACTGATTATGTACTTGGTTTTGTAACCCTTTAACTTTTGACATTTCGGTTAATGACTAAATAGACATTTATTTTGTCTCTTTGGTCTCTTTTGGCTAAAAAGGGGGAGAAGTAGCTATAGCTGGATGATGTTTGACTGATAAAAAGAGGGAGAACTGTCTAGTGTGTAGTGGAACTATCTGGTGTGTAGTTGTGTGGCATAGGGGGAGAACTTTGTGTTCTATATGTGTGAAGCAGGTTGGTGCTTGGTGTGGACTAGCTGAAGGGGGAGGTGGTGTGTTTTGAGCACAAGCATTTATGGGTTTACTAGTTATTTTTCTACGTGTATGTTTACTTCTACTGCTGAACTGATACTTTGATTGATTTCCTGTGAACGTATGATCTGATGTATGTGTTAGCCAAAATTTGCCAAAGGGGGAGTTTGTTGGTTCTATGTGTTGGCATCAATTTTTTGGTAAAACTTAATGTTATCACAAGATGTCACGCGTGTTGTCTTGACATGTGATATCAGCTTCCTGCAGGTTGTTTAAATATGGTTGTACAGGAGTTAGCCAAGATGTCAGACCCGATGTTAAGACATATGTGTAGCGGGGTATTCGTTACCATTAGATATATTGACTAAATCCAAGGTAAACCATATAAGTCGAGTCGCCACCACACTTCTATTTATCCAAATGAATGGTTAGAAAGCGAACAAAAACATAAAAGTTTTATCGAATCAAAAACTAGTAAAAATGTCAGAGATCGAGGTAAGGGGGTTAGTTATGCAATGGGAAGGTTTTAAGCACCCAAAACATCCTAGGTACTCCTAGGGAGCCCTTTTCACATTGGTTGTACGGTTGGTATTTTGTGAAAATTTATATTTGCAAACATGATTGAAGAGATGAGAAGAGAATATACACGTTTATTTACATTTTGTGTTTGAATGGATGAACCCATTGCCTACATACCATCTTAAAAAAAGATTAGGATCAAAACCTCGTAGTTCGGGGTAAAAATCTCAAAATGAGTTGGTGAATTGATTGGTCCAAAAGTTTTAAGGCCTTTTGTTATCCAAGGGAGAAAACTCAACCTAAAACCACAAATCCACTATGTGAGGATAGCTTCAACATGCTAGTGAGGGGTTAACCCTATAATAAGCATGGAAGACTCATTGTCCATCACTAAGGATATAGGTGAGCATTACATCTACCTCAAGGATAACTCAAACCTAATAGCCAAAGGTTGTGAAAAAATTTGATTAAGAAAGTGGCCATTGAAACCACAGAAAGGACATTTGAATGGGTTATATTTACCAATGAAAAGTATGTACAAAATGGTCAAAGTTGACTTAGAAGTTCAATTCAAAATAAGTGTTATGAAAAGAAAAGTTTGAAAATCAAAAGCATAAGTCTTAGGTTTCTAATGTTGAAAACAAATGTTAAATGTTTGCACAAAGGTTTTGGCTTGGGTTAGAGTGGAGAGAAGAAGAAGAATGGCTAAAGTCCTAACATACAAGAGGTGAGGGATAAGAAGTAAAACCACAAATGGAGTTCTCTCTTGAGATCATATTGATGATCCAAGTAGCTCTCACCCTTTGGAATAAGCAATCACATAAGCATAGACTCAAGCAACCAACAATCAAATGAACTCTTGGAAAGCTCCCAAATGTATCTTGGATCTCTCTCTCTTAGAATCTCATGGCAATGGTTCCTCAATTTGAATCAAGGTGGAATCCCTAGCACAAGAACACACACATTAAAAGATTCTAGCAAACAAACAAGGAATGGACAAGAAGAGTTTAGAAGTTAGTCCTTTCAATATTATCTTCAACATTAAGCATTCTAAAGGCCCAATGCCTAGTTGCTCTTTGACTTTTATAGCACTCTAAAGGCCCAATGCCTATCTGCTCTTTGACTCCAAATTTGCATAGGGAAAGTCCTAAAGTCTAAGTCCATTTTGTCCAATTCTTTGCATTTGGTCAACAACAATCAAAACAAAACACAAACACAATAGTATATACACAAATATGTGCTCAAGTGAGCAAAAGGAAAATTGCATTAACATAAACATGTGCTCAAGTGAGCAAAGGAAAAAGCAAATGAATAATATATACAAGAATAATAAATTACATAAATGTAAAGTGCAAAAAGTAAAGGTTAATGTTAATGGTCAATGTTAGTAGTTAGTGTGCCATAAGGCAAATTTAGCGCTATGTTAAGCAATCGTAATTGGACTTATGTAGAAGTCACAACTATCTGAGGCCGGTCAATAATAATGTAGGCAACAACACAAGTTAGAAGTCTTGATTAGTGAACCAAGTTCCAACAACTTGCCATGCCAAAAGAAAAAGAGAATTGATCTTGTATTGGTTTAAGTCCTTTGCATGATTTAGGAAGCAACCTATCCCTAATGCAAAGCCATTCGTTTGATCAATTGATCAAGATGAATTAGATTTAAATCAAGAAAGATTAAGCCTCCCTAATCAATGCTAACTTATCAACCTTTAACTCATTGATCAAAAAGAAAAGAAGGAGAAGAAGGAGATGAATAATGGATAATGAAAATGAAAATAAATAAGTGCATTAAATGAAATGGAATGTACCAATCAATAAGTGTTGACCAATGACATTGAGGATCATGGTCAAACAATCAACAACAGAAGTGAGATGAAGATTGGAAGTCAAGCAATGAACAAAATATTTTTGGCATTTTATAATATTTGAAAATAAACTTGAATTAAAATATTAAAGAAAGGTCAAACTTCAAAATCACTTCAAACCAACTTTGAAAGGTCCAAGTGATTTATCCCAAGTTCAACAAGGTCAAACAAAGTTTGACAAAAAATTTCAGCAATTTTAAAAGTCAGAAACTATTTTTAATCAATTAAAAATGAATAAAAATAACCTAATTGAACTAAAATCTCAATTAAATCTCAAATCAGTTAAAAAATTGATGAGAATATTTTTCATAGATCCATCATCATTCAAATAGGTTGAGAAAATATTTTTGTATTTTTTGGATATCAAAAACTATTTAAAATAACCAGAAAAGAGAAAATTCACAAAAAATATCAAATGATGAAATAAAAAATATTAAAAATCATTTTTAGAAACTAGAATTAGAAAGAGAAATAATGCAATTGGTCCTATATTTTTTGGAATTAAAATGAGAGAGTTATGAATTTTTGAAGTTAAATGAAATAAAAGAAATAAAATGGAAATTAAGAAAATCAGAAGAAAAAAAAAGAGGCGTCTGATGAAGCCTCATTAATTGACGTGGCTGATCAAACGCTCCACATGTGCGCGCTCATGGTGATCCAGAGTCAAAGGCGAAACACAATGCATTATTGAAAGTCATAAGAACGAAAGGCTATGATTAGATCTGGGAAACGCATCCAATGGTCCAAATTTGATATGGCAAAGAGACGGTGGTGTACACCACCGTCTTCTCCGGCGAGGTTGCATTTTCCGGTGAGAGTTGCAGAGGTAAAAAACTTAATGAAAACGAGCGATCCTCATATCATTGGAAAGCTAGGGTGATGTACATCACCGCTGTACCATTAGTTTCTCTTCTAGATCCCTATAGTAAGAGAAATTAGAAGGATAAAAATATGGTGTTCATGCTGAACTTCATGGATTTCAACAATTAAGCATTCAATAATGATGCCTCTATAGAGAGGAATTCAGACAACACAATAATAACAAGAAATAGGCAATGTATGATGAGATTCGAAGAGATCAAAGTTTGAAGTAAACCTCTGAAATGGAGAACTTAGGAGCACGAATTCTTGATGTTCAAGCTTGCAGTGTGATCTCTGGATGAAGTGGATGAAGGCTAAGGAACTTTAGATCTGAAATTTCAATCGAGGAGATCAAAATTTAGATACGAAATTTGAGAGAAATTTGAGATTATTCCTTTAGTGAGAGGTTGGGGAATCAATTCAGCAGGGTTTTAGGCGCCTTCAGGTTGAGTTTTGAAGTGAGCAATGCCTTCTATTTATAGATGGAGCTGATGCAAAGTCATGAAGAATTCGTGTGCATGAGAATTGGGTCCTCAATGCATGGGCCTGTACAGGCACATGTGAGGCCCAAAACCTGGTGCAAATGGATGTTGAGCTTGTTTGGAGAAGGTTTGGACGTGTCATTTGCAAGGTAATGGCTTGTACATGAAGCTTCATCATGAATTGCATAATTGTGCCTAAAACTTCCTCTCTTAGAAAATGCCAATTAGGAAATCCAAACATAAGCATATGGGTAATGGTTGGAAAGGTCTTGACATAAGGAACAAGTGTTATGTTGAACAAAAACTCATTTGAAGTGTGGAAATTTATGAAAACAGGCCATGAAGTTCATAGTGTAAAACATGCCTTTGAGAATTTTGTCAAAATGAAACAACTTCAAGCCCCTCTGTTTTGATGATGCAAGCCTCAAATGAAAAACCTTCCAACATCAAAGATGTAGATCGTTTAAATAAAATCAAGATGGGCTTAAATGTTACATCATTTGGATTTTTGATGAAGAAGTTATGGGCACTTGAAGTTGGACTTTTTTGCCTTTCAATGCATTTGGTCCAAAGTGACCTATAATGTTTTGCATTATCACATGTATTTCTTTTGAGATTTTGAAATTTTGTTCAACATAACATTTGAAGTAGACACAATACTATTTCCAATGCATTTGATCCCACCTCAAAATCATAAACAATTAATGAGTTATGTTCTTGGGAAGTTGACCTAAAATTAGGGTTTCAGTCAAAATAACCTATAATGTCTTGGAATGGATGACGATCTTCCAAGCCTCAAATCAATTTTTGATGAACATTAAAGTTGTTCATATAGTCCTTAAGAGAATTTTTTATTTTGGGATCATCTCCATTTGACCAACACATGAAAAGTTAGGTCTCAGTGCATTTCAAAAATAGTTAGATGAATTGACTGATCAACTTTCCAAGTCCACAACTCATATCTTGATGAATTGATGATTGAGGACACTTAAATAAGCTCAAATATGCATGAAATGATGAATTAAAGAACTTCCCTTGATTGTATTTGACCATGGGCTGAGGTTGCTTCATGAGCAAGGCATTGTGGATAGACAGATGAATTAGGGTTTCCTTGAGAAACCAACCTCAAACCTTTTGACTTGTTTTGATCAAAATGATGAATTGAGATACTAGGGAGGCATATTTGGTGGATGAGAGCGTTGGGAACCATTGTCATGCTTTCTTTCATCTTCTCTTGGCCATATTATTGCACAAAGGAACCACCTAGAAGCTTTTGATCTTGTGATTGCTCAAGCTACAAATAAGAAATGGTAGTGACATATTTTTGTGCTTTTGGTTAGTGTATAAAAAGGGAAAAGCAACAATATTCAATTCAGGCATGCTTGGTGATCCCAAACCAAATCACAAGAGATACCACCCAAAGGTAAAGGGAACCTAGATGCTTATGATCCTTGAGGCTTTGCAAATGCAATGTTATGATGCCATGAGGGATCTTAGGGTCAAAATTGGGGTCTTACAATATGCATACAGAACATTCAGTCTGAATGTTACGTGTTTTGTTGTTGCGCTTTTCATGCAAATCTTTGTGTGCTTATGTGGAGATTGCATGCGCTATTCAAGGAGTAATTCTATTTAAAACCATAATGTTCTATTTTCCAAAAAGGAATGATTAGTTGTTGTTTCTTAGGAGATACGCAATTAAAATAGAATTAGGGTTTCATGTTGCCCAGGCCGATTCAAAAAGCTTCTATTTAAAGGCCATGTAAAACCTGTTTTAGATACACAAGATACTAACGATGAAGTGAGAGAGTTTTAGGGTTTTAGTCTTGTGTGAACTTGTGAATTGTGAGCCATTCATTCACCTTGTTGATGTATGAATTGAACTGAGTTTTGTGTTGTAATTTGTCCACTCTAAGCTTTGAAGTACGAGTGTATTTGTTTACTTGATTGAAGCTTTTAAGCAAGATCAAGTATGTGTCCTTGAAGTGTGTCTTCTTTCTTTGTAGTATTTGTTCTTATATCACTGTTGTGATTGAGGGGGAGTGAGTAGGGTCTCATATCTAAGAGTTCTTAGATAGAAGTCACATGGGTAGAGATTAGGTGAAAAACTGTAACTTGATATTGTTTACTGAGAGTCTTTCAACTAATTCTGTTTAGTGGATTTCCTTCCTGGCTTGGTAGCCCCCAGACGTAGGTCTGTTTGCACCGAACTAGGTTAACAATTGATTGTGTCGCTGTTTCAATTGTTTATATGTTTTTATCCTGTTTATATTTCACTTGTTGTTCAGATATTAGTGTCGTGACATTACCTTCGACATCTCATATCTGATACCAGAATTTCAATTGGTATCAGAGCAGGTATCTTGCTCTGGTTCTGGGTGAGATCTTGGGACGTTACTTTCTGGTACTATGGATAGAGACGGAGGATCTGTGCATAGACCACAATTCTAGATGGATCTAACTATGACTACTGGAAGCCTCGGATGGTAGCCTTCCTGAAATCATTGGATAATAAGTGATTATGACCATAATTCAGGTGTAATTTTTTACATAGTACTCTAACTTTTTCTTTTTTAACTAACCCTTGAGTGAAATCCATGAAAAACTATGCCACCCAAAGTAAAAGCACAAACAAGTTTACTCGTCTTCTCTCTTCCATTAATTTGAAACTTTTTTCTTACTCTATAAGTGACCACTATTTTCACTATCTTTTCTTTCACATTTTACACTAAGATAAACTTGTTTTTCTTTTTCATTTCTCATGTAATTTAGAAAAGAAATCATAAACAAATTAAATAGAAATAGAACCTGAGATACAGAAGCACGTGGTGAGAGAAATCTAGTTAATTTTTCAAAACTTATCAATCTCTACTAATTCTCCCAGATCTTGTATCATGGCCATGACATATAAACCAATGATTTCTTCATGTACGAGTAGCTTTAATTTTGATTACCAAAGAAGATTTCAGTAAATAAGATGTTGTTGGTACTATATTAGTAATTTGATAAAGAAAGTGGCTTTATTATGATAAAAAAGTTTCATGATGTAATGATTCTGCGCATATTGTTTTGATGAGGGGAAAAAATTTCTTTTACATGAATTTGGTAAGAACACGTCTTTCCTTTTTAAAATAAGATAAAAGCAATATGCATGCATGTGATTAAATATAAACAGTAAATGTGTTTGTGCATACTCCACAATTTAAGGTACAAATAAATTTGTCACAACTCATACTTCAGCCATCAATTAATATTGAAATTGGAAAGATGATAGATGAATAGATAAATTTGTGACCCCTAGATTGTACTATGATTGATGCTTTAGGAAAATATGGATTACAAATAGAAGATTGTTTTATTAGTAATATTTATTTTTGAAATGTAAAAAATATTCCTAACTTAAAAAAATATACAAAAAATTAAAGTTAATTAGTTAAAGTAATATAAATATTCAAATAATCTATTCAATCTCATTTATTAATTTTCTATAATTAATAATTATTTTTAATTTAATTATTAATATAATTCAAGAAAAATAATAATAATTAGATTAAATTAACTTCATTTCATTTTTATCATGAATATAGATAAATTATATTTATCCATTTTGTACAATATAAATAGGAATTTTATTTCATAGACTTATTATTGTAATTCATTAACTTGATTAAATTTATTTTTCATTAGTTATCTTTATTAAAAAAACTATCAACCTAATTCATAAAATTATTTAACCAAAATTCATTTTACACATGTAATTTTAAAATTAAAAATATCAACTCATATGTTCTCCTTTACTACTTTATTTAATTATTAGCCTACTATTATTTTTTAACTCATATACATGTAGCTAACATATTTTTTCTTGATTTCTCTTCAATGGAGAGAACAAAAGTGGACCCCACAGCATTCTCCCCTATTTATACCGGTCTCCAAGGAGAAGAGAGAGCTATCTCAGAGCATATATCTCTCTTCAACTTCTCTCTACTTAATCTCTCTTCTATAAGTGTCAAATGTCTGTATTATCTATTTTCATCTTGATATTGTTTTGCACTGACTGGTAATATTCAATAGGTTGGTGAGCCAAATGGTCAACCCAAACACTACCTTTAATAGCTTTTTAAGATCGGTATTCAATATTATACTCGGATAACAACATCTGCCAACGAGCAATCATCCCAGTTAAAGCAGGCTTCTCAAAATTGTACTTGATTGAATCCATTTTGGATAACAATCAAGTAGTATGATTCAACGTATACAGGCATAGACGCTTAGCAGCCCAAGCCAATGCGTAACACGTTTTCTCAAGCATAGAATACCGAGTCTCACAGTCGGTGAATTTCTTATTGAGGTAGTAAATTGCATATTCTTTCTTCCCAGATTCGTCTTGCTGACCAAGAACACAACTCATACTCTCTTCAAGCACAGTCAAATAGATGATCAAAGGTCTTCCTTCAACAGGCGGAGACAGAATCAGAGGCTCAAGCAGATACTTCTTGATACTATCAAAAGCTTTCTGGCAATCTTCGGTCCAATCACAAGACTGATCTTTCCGAAGAAGCTTGAATATACGCGCACATATGGCAGTCATATGCAAAATAAATCTTGAGATATAATTCAAACGGCCGAGAAAACCTTTGACTTGCTTCTCAGTTTTAGGCGCAAGCATATCTTGTATTGCTTTGACCTTGGCAGGATTAATTTCAATACTCTTCTCGCTAACAATAAAGCCCAACAAGTTACCAGAGCGAACACCAAAAGTACACTTATTGGGATTCAAGTAGAGGATATACTTCCTCAAACGCTGGAATAATTTCAACAAATGCTTAACATGTTCTTCTTCATCACTTCTTTTAGCAATCATATCATTAACATAAACTTCAATCTCTTTATGCATCATATCATGAATAAGAGTGGTCATAGCTCTCTGGTATGTTGCATAAGCATTCTTTAAACCGAAAGGCAACACTCTGTAATAGAATGTTCCCTAGGGTGTAATGAATGTGGTCTTCTCCATATCTTTAGGGGCCATCTTTATTTGATTATAATCGAAAAATCTGTCCATAAACAAAAAGATTTTGATTTAGTTGTATTGTCTACCAACATATCAATGTGTGGTAGGGGACAAGATTTATTCAAATCTCTATAATCAACACACATGTGGACTTTTCCATCTTTCTTCGGAACAAGCACAATATTGGCCATCCATTGCGGATATTCGGAGGTAATAAGAAAACTGGCATTAATCCGCTTTTGCACTTCCTCTTTAATTTTCATTGCCATATCAGGATGAGTTCTTCTCAACTTCTACTTGACTGACGGGCATTCTGGCTTCAACGACAATCTATGCTCTACAATCTCAGAATCCAAGCCAGGCGTGTCTTGATAGGACCAAGTAAATACATAAGAATACTCTCAAAGAAGATCATTCAACCCGTTCTTAGCTTCTGGACACAGTTGAGACCCAATCTTTACTTCCTTCACATCATCATTGCAACCCAAGTTGACTAGTTCAATTTGTTCTTCAAACGACTTTTTCCTCATGCTTAAGTAAACAGGATAACTCATCAGATACTTCTTCGTCATCATTCTCTTCCTCAGCTTCAAACACAGGGAAATCAAAGTTTGGAGAGGCAGTAGGATCATTATATTCAATGGGTTTGAGAACGAACCTGCATAATGATTTGATATTTTGATTTTTGAGAAGTGAAGTGCAAACAAATATTATGCAGATGGAAATATTATTATTTATTTATGTTTTTTGTGATTACCATTTTCAGAAAAAGCAAAAGGTAAAGATAAAATATCATAGATGTGGATGAATAAAATTGTATTTCATTGATGATAATAAGGAAAATGCCCCAATAATGTTCACTTCTCCCTTACGCATAGGAGAAGGATTTTTTTTTCTAAAAATAATAAAAAAAATTACTTAGAATGGTGAATGATAGTAGGAACATCAACATCAATCCATTTTTTGTAAGTCTGGCCATGCGTTATAGAGTTGGCGCAAGCTTCGTCTTCGTCATTGTCTTCTATAATGGCAACCGAGTGTTGATCATTCCCATGAATGAACCCTCCACTAGGGAAAATTGGTAGCATAACCTTGACTTTGGCGTTGAATGGCCCTGGTTGAAATCCCAGCCCTGCTTTGTTTTTGTTCTTAGCGACCTTTCATCGGTCACCATTCTCACTATGTTTTCGTTGCTTATCCGACAAGAAACCAAGGATTTTAAGATACTGTGTATGCATTATGGTACCTTTAAAGTTAAGTTTCATACTCGTAAGTTATTTAAGAATTTTTATTAATTGTCAATTTTATTTTGTGTTTTGGTGATTTTACGCTTTGGTTGTCGTGTTTATGCCCTCCAGGTCCACGGAGAAGATCCAATGGGCTCAATGCGAGAAAGTGGAAAGTTCCGCCGGTCGAAAAAAGAAGATTTCAGAGTTCAGGAAACCTGACACGGGCACCCGTGTCAGGAGGAAGGCCAATAAAGAATAAGTAGTGCCCAAGACAGTGGCTTGACACGGCCGCCCAAAACGCTAATTTTCCATTTTTCAGGCTTTTCCACCGGGCTTAAGCTGCAGGGACGTTTTGGAGATTTCCACCTTCTGCCAAGGGATATTCACTATATTAGGAGAGGTTTTACAAGAGAAAAGATAGTTTTGGAACGAGGCGAACACAACATTGTCAAACAAACAAGGATTACAGAGATCAATGAATTCGGAGAGTGGAAGGTTTTCATGAGCGGAAGCTGTTGAAGATCCAAGTCATCCAATTACTTGTAATGTGTATTTTTTATCCTGAATTTATTTTGAACAATCTGAGTAGCTAAACCCCTAAATGCTACGGGGTGTCCCTGATTTAGAGTTGTAATGACTATGAGTTTACGATTGCATTTATAATATTGTTTTTACGATAATCTTTTGATGTGTCTAATGCTTTCTCTTTCGGACTAATTGAGATTGTTGTATGGTTATCAATAAGTCTGGACTTCCATTGATAAGGTTTGCATAAGATTACTCTGCATTAGATATCACCCTATATGAATAAGAGCATTCTTGATATAATAAGAGCTTAACTTCACCCTAATTGCCTATGGACATAAAAATTAGGGTAGAATGATTAAAGGTTTTCTCACCAAGGACTTGCGAGAAAATACCTTTGAGAACTGATAGTAATTGATATTTGTTGATGCAATAGTGACTTAGATTTGTTACAAGGATAAATCATACACCATCCATGGCATTATTCCTCTTACCTTGCAAACCCTTATTTTTCATTATTATTTTCCTTTGCCTTTATTTTTAGAATTTTGAATTTAAAACCCCAATTATAATTTTGTGTAATTGAAAGATGAATTGAACTCAATATTAACTTGCAGTCCTTGAGATCGACATTCGGGGAATTTCCCCTTTATTACTATAACAGGCAAACTAGTACACTTTCTATTTTTCTGATCAAGTTTTTGGCGCCGTTTGTAAGAACAAAATTAGTTCTACAATAGAATTCCAGGATTTTGATGATAACGAAAGATGAAACCAAAAATGGCACCCTAACAAAAATTATCTAAGTGTGCAGGACTCTGAACAGCAATAAAGGAATCTGATTGTTTTATCAGATACAAACTTTGATCAGATACAAAGCACTAGAAGATCAGAAACATCTGAGGAAGAAGTGCGCTCAAGAAGTTCTAAATCTGAGCAAAGCAAGACAGTAGAAAGAACCAGAAGCTCTAAACATCCACTGGACTTAGTTCTAATGATCTGGAAGACCAGTACTCTGAGAAGCTCTAATGTAACCTCAACGTAATCTCCTTCTGACGCAGAACTCCGAGATAACAAAGACTCTGATGAAGATTCACTAAATCCAGAAAGAGTAACGGAAAGAATTTCTTCAAATGGAAAGGAAGTATTTTTAGAAAGAAATTATTCAGGGAGACAAATTGGTTATGGCAAGAAACACAGAAGTAATGACATTGAATGCTCATCAAAGGCCAATATTTTGTCATCACTCCAACGGTCCTTCTCACCACTATATAAAGGACAACCTATTTCATTGAGAGACACAACAACGCACAGAAAATTCTTTACTTTCTCTCTCAGTTTTTCACGAGCTGCTGCTCATACGTGAAAATCCTTGCTTAAATATTCTGCTATAATATTTGTTTACTCTTAGAAGCACCTTCTATTACAATTTTTATTTTGTCTAAATTACTTTTGTTCCTCAAGTGACTCTGCATAGTCTGTATACTTGAGAGGACTAAGAGATTATTATCTTAGATGTTTGGTTGTATTAATCTTTCAAGATTAGTGGATTAAGTCCTTTTTGAAGGAGAAATCACCTTGGCCGGGTGGACTGGAGTAGCTTTGTGTTATAAGCGAACCAGTATAAAATTTTGTGTGTTCTTTCTTTTGAAAAAGCTTTTAATTTCTAAAACAATTCAAACCCCCCTTTCTTGTTTTTCTCACCTTCAGTTGGTATCAGAGCTTCGGCTCTATTATTGATTTTCTAATCAAACACTTAACAGTGTAGAGAGATCCAGAACGAGGAAAACTAATGGCCAACACCAACGAAAGAGATAGTTACAACGCTAAGCCTCCAGTCTTTGATGGAGAGAAATTTGACTACTGGAAAGATAGAATTGAAAGTTTCTTTCTGGGCTATGACGCTGATCTCTGGGACATTGTCACAGTTGGATACAAACCTCCTGTAACAGATGCTTGAGTTGCTATTCCCAGAAGCAAAATGACAGATGATCAGAAGCGCGAATTCAAGAATCATCACAAAGCCAGAATGATACTTCTCAATGCCATATCCTACAATGAGTATGAAAAAATCACCAACAGGGAAACGACTAAAGAAATACTCGACTCCCTAAGGATGACTCATGAAGGAAACTCTTAGGTCAAAGAAACAAAGGCTCTGGCTCTAATTCAGAAATATGAAGCCTTCAAAATGGAGGATGATGAAGCTGTAGAGGTAATGTTTTCTAGATTTCAAACTCTAATTGCAGGTCTCAAAATGCTAGATAAAGGATACACAATTGCGGACCATGTCAAAAACATAGTCAGAAGCTTGCCAAAGAAGTTGAGACCTATGGTCACAGCCTTAAAGCTATCAAAGGATTTGAACAACATCAGCCTTGAAGAACTTGTCAGCTCACTCAGAAGTCATGAGATAGAACTGGAGGAAGATGAGCCTCAGAAGAAGATCAAGTCTGTAGCACTAAAATCCAGATCTGAAAGGCACAAGTCTGACAGAAACAAAGCCTTCCAGGCCGAAGAAGAAGATGTTGATGACTCTGAAAAGGAAGATTCTGACGATGAGGAAGAATTATCCCTTCTTACCAGAAGAGTAAAACAACTCTGGAGAAAAAGGAATAATAACTTCAGAAAACCAAGACCTAGAGGAGATCGATCGGAATCAACCTCAAAAGGTAAATGTAACAAAGATGTTACGTGTTATGAATGTAAAGAAACAGGTCACTACAGAAACGAATGTCCCAAGTTAAAGAAAGAGAGTTCCAGAAAAGAGAACTTCAAGAAAAATTCCTTCAGAAACAAAAAGGGACTGATGGCTACCTGGGACGACAGTGAATCTAACTCATCGGAATCCGACTCTGATGAACAGGCTAATGTGGTACTCATGGCTACCACATCCAAGAATACTTCAGATGAAGAATCCGAATCTGAAGAGGTATTTTCTGAACTTTCTCGATCTGACCTAGAATCATGTCTGTCTGAAACTCTAAACTCATATCAGAAACTCAAACAAAAATTTAAAGCTATAAAAGGTGTTCTTGAAGAAACATTAGAAGAATATGGCAAACTTGAGATAACAATTTTAGAACTAAAAGACAAAAACAGAACTTTGATATTAGAAAGAGATTCAACAAAGAAAAAATGCTCAAAACTTGAAGAAGCGTTATCTCAAGCTCCACAAACTTCAAACACAATAATTTATAAATATGAAAAATCTTTTCAAAAGTTTCTGAAAAATGGGATAGAGAGGAGCAGAATGGCATCCATGATTTATGGGGTTAGTCAGAACAATAGAAGAGGAATTGGGTATGATCCTAGTGAAGATAAAACTTCTACTAATGACCAACCTAAATCTCCATTTTCATATCACTATACACATACACAAGCACAACAATTTAATAATGCTAGAAAACCCAAAGTATTAAGAAACTCTGGGTACCAAAGGATAAGATTGTTTATGTTGCAAATATCTTATGCAGCAGAGTTAAAACATCAGTCATGGTACCTGGACTCTGGATGATCGCGACACATGACGGGAAGAAAGTATATGTTCCAAAGCTTGGAACTTAAATACGTTGGATTCGTAGGCTTCGGAGGAGATCAAAAAGGAAGGATCAGAGGCTCCGGAACTATTGGTAATGGTACTCTTCCCTCTATATCTGATGTGTTATATGTAGAAGGATTAATGCATAATCTGTTATCAATAAGTCAATTAAGTGATAACGGATATGATGTAATCTTCAATCAAAAAACATGTAAAGCCATAAATCAAAGCAATGGATCTGTCCTATTCACTGGCAAGAGGAAAAACAATATTTATAAAATAAATCTTTCGGATTTAAAAGAACAAAATGTGAAATGTATGATGTCTGTTCACGAAGAGCAATGGGTATGGCATAGACGCTTGGGCCACATTAGCATGAGAAAGTTATCTCAGCTAAATAAACTCGAGTTAGTCAGAGGTCTACCTAAGCTGAAGTTTTCTTCAGATGCTCTATGTGAAGCATGTCAGAAAGGAAAATTTTCAAAATCATCTTTTAAAAGGAAAAACATTGTTTCTACCTCTAAGCCTCTGGAACTTCTTCACATTGACTTATTTGGTCCTGTGAAAATAGCATCAGTCAATGGAAAGAAATATGGACTGGTCATTGTTGATGATTTTAGTCGCTGGACATGGGTAAAATTCTTAAAGCACAAGAGTGAGTCTCACTCTGTATTCACTAGTTTCTGTTTAAAAGTGCAAAATGAATTTGACTCTAAAATCATCAAAGTCAGAAGTGATCATGGTGGGGAATTTGAAAATAAATTTTTTGAGGAATTATTTGACTCTAATGGAATATCCCATGATTTCTCCTGCCCTAGAACTCCACAACAAAATGGAGTTGTGGAAAGGAAGAATAGGACACTCCAAGAGATGGCCAGAACCATGATCAATGAAACAAATGTGCTAAGCACTTCTGGGCTGAAGCTGTAAATACAACATGTTATATTCATAATAGAATCTCCATAAGACCTATTCTGGAGAAGACTCCCTATGAACTGTGTAAAGGAAGAAAACCCAGCATTTCTTATTTTCATCCTTTTGGATGTTCCTGTTTTATTTTAAATACTAAAGAACATCTGAACAAGTTTGATTCCAAAGCACAAAAAGGTATTATGTTAGGATACTCAGAACGCTCTAAAGGCTACAGAGTATACAATACATAAACCAAAATTGTGGAAGAATCAATTCATGTCAGATTTGATGATAAGCTTGACCCTGAAAAGTCAAAGCGAGTTGAGAAACTTGCAGATCTGGAGATTACTCTTGCAGGTTCTAACGAGAAGATCAAAGCTCCTGCAGCAACTGCCACTCAAAACTCAGAAGAAACCAAATCCCAAGCAATACCAAAGAAAGCTAAAAGTCGCCTCAACATATCTGAAGAGTTGATTCTGGGAAACAAGGATGAACCTACCCGAACTAGGTCTACCTTCAAGACACCTGAAGAAACTCCTCTAGGACTAGTATCTTTGATCGAGCCCACTTCCTGTGATGAGGCACTTCAAGATAACAATTTGGTTCTAGCCATGCAAGAAGAGCTAGATCAATTCACAAAGAACGAAGTCTGGGATCTTGTTCCTAAACCTAAAGGCACTCACATTATCGGAACCAGATGGCTGTTTAGAAACAAGATGAATGAGAAAGGAGAAGTCGTCAGAAACAAAGCTCGGCTGGTGGCTCAAGGTTACAATCAACAAGAAGGCATTGACTATAATGAAACCTTTGCCCCAGTCGCCAGGTTAGAATCTATTCGCTTACTTGTCTCATTCACTACAAATCATTCTATCAAATTGTATTAAATGGATGTCAAGAGCGCATTCCTTAATGGTTATATATCAGAAGAAGTGTATGTCAACCAACCCCCAGGTTTTGAAAATTCAAATTGTCCAGAACACGTTTTTAAACTTAAGAAATCTTTATATGGACTAAAACAAGCTCCCAGAGCTTGGTATGAAAGATTAAGTAATTTTCTTCTGGAACATGATTTTACCAGAGGGAAAGTTGACTCTACACTCTTCTGTAAAAACATTAATAATGATCTCATAATATGCCAGATATACGTTGATGATATCATTTTTGGTTCAGCTAACGCCTCTGTATGTCAAGAATTCTCTAAGCTAATGCAGGCAGAATTCAAAATGAGCTTAATGCAAGAACTAAAGTTCTTTCTAGGAATTCAGATTAATCAAACTTCAGAAGTCACCTACGTTCATCAAAGTAAATACATAAAAGACATTCTGAAGAAATTTGAAATGGCTGAATGCAAACCTGCAAAGACACCCATGCATCCAACCTGCATTCTTGAAAAAGAAGAAGTCAGTCAAAATGTTTGTCAAAAGCTCTATCGTGGTATGATAGACTCCCTTCTCTATCTGACTGCTACTTGTCCTGATATTCTATTCAGTGTTTGTCTCTGTGCCAGATTCCAATCAGATCCTAGAGAATCTCATTTAACAGCAGTTAAGAGAATTCTCAGATATCTGAAAGGAACTCCTAACCTGGGCCTGATGTATGAGAAAACATCAGAGTATAGACTATCTGGTTTTTGTGATGCAGATTACGCAGGAGACAAAATGGAACGAAAAAGTACATCTGAAAATTGTCAGCTCTTGGGAAAGAATCTGATATCTTGGGCCAGCAAAAGACAATCAACCATAGCCCTATCTACTGCAGAAGCGGAATACATCCCAGCATCACTATGCACTACTCAGATGCTCTGGATGAAGAATCAATTAGAGGATCTGCAAATCTTTGAGAGTAACATTCTTATCTTCTGTAATAATACTGCTGCCATTTGTTTAAGCAAGAATCCTATTCTACACTACAGAGCTAAGCACATAGAAATAAAACATCATTTTATTAGAGACTATGTTTAGAAAGGGGTAGTAACGTTGAAATTCATTGATACAGATCATCAATGGGATGACATCTTTACCAAACCCTTAGCTGAAGATAGATTCCTCTTCATCTTAAAGAATCTGAACATTCAAAAGTGCCCTGAATAAAATGTGCCTCTGAGTTTGTAATATAAAATTCTGATGTAAACAAAGTGGATTATGCCTCTGACTCTGATACTCCTACCAAGTTAGAAGTCATCTGAGTTAGAAATCTCCAGGAACCAATCCCTTGGTATTCCTGAAGATCAGATAAAGCAAACACGTGGAGTACCTTGCGTCTGACCTTGGAACTTCTAGACAGCTGTCTAGCAGTAATCAAGGAACAGTCTCTTGAGATCTCCTCGAGCAGTGTACTGACTGTTGGGATTGGACATCATTAATGAGCTGTAATCAATTTCCCTCTAAACGTGCATACTTGGTTTTTGTGCTAAACTCTATTTTATGTGTCGTTTTGCATGCGCCCTAATTTGGGTATTTAAACACCTCTATTCACACATTACACACTTTTCACTCTCACGCACTCATAACCCTCTGCAAGTTCAGCTCTCTCTCAAGGCATTCCTGCAACATTCTTCAACCTTCAACTCAACTCTTAACAACATTCATGGATTCCCAACAACAATCAGTCTACAACTTCTCTCAACAAATGGATTCAAACGAACAAGCTCCAAGTTCTAGCAACCCAAACCCAGTGGTTACTGGTGTCGTCTCAACTCCCATCTACAAAGAGCCTCACATTCTTGATCGTGAGCCTCACATCAATCTTGCAACACCATTTGAGAAATTGGAGGTGTTATGTGAATCCTTGGTGGACTTTGACAACATGCACAGAAATGGTATTGACCTCACTGAAGAACTCAGGAATCAAGGTTGGGGAAATTACTTCAAACGTCTGTATGGTCCAGTTTACACAAATTTAGTAAAGGAATTCTGGAGATTCGCTGATGTTGATGATCACTACATCGTCTCCTATGTTCTAGGAGTCAAAATGGTGATAACTGAGAAGTCCATTGTTGCTCTTCTGGGCATGGAAAAAGATGGAGGAAGAAGGATCTATAACATTAATCCTAGGGAAAAATATTTGTCCCATGAGATTAATCCAACTATCTTCAAACAGAACGCTGAAGGCAACCACTCCAAGAACAAAGAGTTACATTAGAACCTCCGGGTCTGGATGAAGATCATCCTGGGCACCATCCATCATCGCCCAGCTTCAAACTCTTTAGACTACATCAACACATACCAGAAGTGCATCCTGTACTGCATTCACAAAGGTCTGAAGCTCTGCCTTCCAGCACTCCTCTTCAAGTACCTCAGAGATTCTATACGAGATACAAGAAACAACATAAAGCCTAGAAACTACATCCCTCTGGGAAGGCTGATCTCTGACGTTCTAATTGAAAGCCGTCTCGTGGACCACCTGATAACGTTCAGACTCATGGAAGACGTGATGATCGACACTGGAAGAACTCTCAACGCCAAAAATCTGAAGAGCATGGGGATTCTGGATCAAGTCAAGTTCAAATCTACTATGGACACCGCCTGGGAAGCTCTCAAAGATCAGAGGAAGATCCCAAATGGACTCTATCTGTTCTCAAAGATCGACCCTCCTAAGGTAATCCTGTATTACTTAGATGATCTGAGAAAACAAGGAGTAGACATCTCAGACTTCAACATCAGCCAGCTGCCAGATGAGCCCCCAAACTTCATGAAGCGACCACGAGGACCCTCTAAGAAGGCGAAGCAAGCTAAGAAGGCAAAGCTAGGAGAATCCTCCGGATCAAGACCTCTAGCACCTCTAACTTGACCTTCTGGTAAGTCTGTCTCTCTTGCTCCGTCTGTACAAATTCATCATATTGCTTCCTCTCTCCCCCAACCCACACCCATCTATACAAATTCAGAAACTCCTCCCTCAACCACTAGAACATCTAACCAACCATATCAGAAATTTAACCTTTCCACCACAACCTTACCTGTTTCTGAAGCAGAAATGCTGAACGAAACCACTTCACCATCTTCATCCTCTTCTCCAGAATCACCCCCTACTACAACATTTCCACAGATACAGAACACTCTGACCCTCCCTCTCCAACTCTGGCCCAGCTCCAAACTCGTGCTCTGGCCGCACAACAGCCAACTTAACCTACACCTGAACCAGAGGTCACTTCATCACCCATAGAACAACCAAACCCAATCACATCTGACCCCCTCCATCTAAAACAACTCACGCTGAAACTCAACCAAACAACTCTGACACACCCCCACCAAATACATCCGCTGAACCACAAACTCCCACCCTCAACCTAAGCCCTCCCACTTCTCCACTCCCAGCCTCTGAACCAGAAAACACCCTGCCAACCCTTGAGGAAGCAATAATGTTGTTTGCAGAAGCTTCAGTTGACAAGGTCAAGTCTCTGACCATCAACTTCGGCATCAGTGATGATCCTTCAGCTATAAGGACACACTGGAACAGAGTTATTGGCTGGATGACCACTGAAGCCTTCAAACTAAAGGGCCTCTCTGAGCAAGTCCGAAACGACTTCATCAGAGACGCTGAGTTAAGACTACAGGAGCGCCTAGCCAGAGAAGCTGAGGAGCGAGCCCGCAAGGAAGTAGAAGAGAAAGTGAGGCAAGAAGAAATGCAAAGGATTAAGGAAGCTGAAGCCAAAGCTCTAACTGAGGCTGTTGCTGCTGCTGAAGCTGAAGCCAAAGCTGCCGCTGAAGCTGAAGCTCGTCTTGCTGAAGAGTCTGCCAACAGGGTAGAACCGGATGCTCTGCCTCAGGGGGAGTCTTCCACCTTTGTCCCTCTGGTTCTCAAGACACTTGAAGATCTTCAGAAAGAGCAGAAAGAAGTCCGAGCCAGATTGGATCAACAGGATTCAGTAAATGTCAATATTCAGAATATGCTGACCCAGGTGCTCCAGAGGATGCCTCCACCTCCAAACCCTTAGGCACCTAGGATTTTTTTCTGTGTTCTTTTGCTTGTTGATTTCCTTGTTGGTTTTTGTTGTGTTTGTTCTCGCTTTCTGCTGTTTGTGTTTCTAACATCTGTGAATATATGATATATATATATATATATATATATATATATATATATATATATATATATATATATATATATATATATATATATATATATATATATATATATATATATATATATATATATATATATATATATATATATATATATATATATATATATATATATATATATATCTGTCTTTCCTTTATTTATCTAAGTCTTTTTGATTCTGACAAAAAGGGGGAGAACTAAAAACAGCTCTGATGAAAACATATCTAAATCCTATCAATACTCTGCAAACATTCTTTAAAAAAAATTTCCAATCCTTTTTGACTTAGAAATTTGTAGAAGAGAATCTAGAAACATCATTTCATGGAAGCTTCGGTAAGAACTTCTGAACTCCCAAACTTATCTCAGGGGGAGCTCACTTCTATCTGATCTAAAACTCTTATCTAAAAATGTTTCATCTCTAAAATTAAGATTGTTTTGTCATCATAAAAAAGGGGGAGATTGTAAGAACAAAATTAGTTCTACAATAGAATTCCAGGATTTTGATGATAACAAAAGATGAAACCAAAAATGGCACCCTAACGAAAATTCTCTAAGTGCGTAGGACTCTGAACAGCAACAAAGGAATCTGATCGTTTTATCAGATACAAACTTTGATCAGATACAAAGCACTAGAAGATCAGAAGCATCTGAGGAAGAAGTACGCTCAAGAAGTTCTGAATTTGAGCAAAGCAAGATAGTAGAAAGAACCAGAAGCTCTAAACATCCACTGGACTTAGTTCTGATGATCTGGAAGACCAGTACTCTGAGAAGCTCTGATGTAACCTCAACGTAATCCCCTTCTGACGCAGAACTCTGAGATAACAAAGACTCTGATGAAGATTCACTAAATCCAGAAAGAGTAACAGAAAGAATTTCTTCAAATGGAAAGGAAGTATTTTTAGAAAGAAATTATTCAGGGAGACAAATTGGTTATGGCAAGAAACACAGAAGTAATGACATTGAATGCTCATCAAAGGCTAATAGTCTATCATCACTCCAACGGTCCTTCTCACCACTATATAAAGGACAACCTATTTCATTGAGAGACACAACAACGCACAAAAAATTCTTTACTTTCTCTCTCAGTTTTTCACGAGTTGCTACTCATACGTGAAAATCCTTGCTTAAATATTCTGCTGTAATATCTGCTTACTCTTAGAAGCACCTTCTATTACAATTTTTATTTTGTCTAAACTACTTTTGTTCCTCATGTGACTCTACGTAGTCTGTATACTTGAGAGGACTAAGAGATTATTCTCTTAGACGTTTGGTTGTATTAATCTTTCAAGATTAGTGTATTAAGTCCTTTTTGAAGGCGAAATCACCTTGGCCGGGTGGACTGGAGTAACTTTGTGTTATAAGCGAACCAGTATAAAACTATGTATGTTCTTTCTTTTGAAAAAGCTTTTAATTTCTAAAACAATTCAAACCCCCCTTTCTTGTTTTTCTCACCTTAACCGTTGTCGGGGACTCCCAAAATATAGAGTTTGATTTTAAGTTCAATTAAAATTTTGTTGCTCTGTAATAAAATTATTTTTCTGTCATTTAGATAGTTTCATTCACTAATCCGTGTATGCGAGGAGAGCTCTTAGAAAAATTTCTTTTTGATGCAGAAATCGAGAGAATCCTTCACCGGAGACGCAAAAATGCTAGATTGCATTCCAAAGAAGAAGTTCTCTCTGATCACTCAAATTCAGAAAAAGAAACTATGTCTGAAATTCCTCCAGTTCCACCGCCTCCATCTTCGAAAAGACTCCTAGGTGACTATGGAGGTGCAAATGCACCGGGTGGTAGATTAACCATTGTCAACCAACCGGTAAATGTGACGAATTTTCAATTGCATCTGAGCACAATCAATCAACTTGAGAGAAAACCTTTCACCAGAAAGGTTAATGAAGATGCCAACAAGCACCTGCAGAGATTCCTGACCATGAGTACTACTTTGAAAACTGATGGTCATACTGATGAAGCAAAGAAGTTAAGAATGTTCTCTTTCATTTTATTTGAAGAGGCGGAAGAGTGGTTCTACTATCTTCCAGCTGGTAGTATTACATCATGGGAAGAGATGGAAACATCATTCTTAAATGAGTATTTTCCAGCATCAGTATTCCTGAGGAAAAGGTATGAAATCTTGAACTTTAAACAGAAAGATGGTGAGTGTTTGGAAGATACCTACAAAAGATTCAAAAGGGTCTTGGTAGCTTGCCCAACTCATAATATGGATCAGACTGAAAAAATGTAGATGTTTGTCAACGGGCTGAAAATAAAGACAAAACAGTTGATCGATATAGCAGTCGATGGCTCAACAAGTTTCTCAATAGCCACCGATATTAAAAGAATCATTGAAGTTATAACCGCAAATGAGCATCTGGAACTATATGATAGGTGTACAAACAAACCTGAAGGAGTCATTGATTTGAAACTGGAAGTTAATAAAATTCGTTTGGAAGATACAGTCGCTTCTGAAGTAGAAAAGAAATTGAAAGCAATGAATATAGGTACTCAACAGGTAGCTCAAATTCAACCTGCTCAGACCATCACGTGTGAAATCTGTAATGGACCTCACCACACTATGTATTGCTTTGCAACTCCTCAAAAAATTGAAGAGATAAAATTCTTAAAGTGGAATAATCCCTACTCCAACACTTACAATCCAGGTTTGAAAAATCATCCAAAGTTCTCATGGAATAATCAGAGATGGAATGTTCCACAACAGGGTCAAGGTCAATATTAGACTCAATATCAAGAACAACAAACTCAAAAGAAAGCAGACTGGGAGATTGCCATTGAAAACATGACCACTCAATGTCTACAATTCATAGAAGAGACTAGAAACAATTACATAAACAACACTGTCTCTATAAAGAATCTTCACCAATCTTGTGCAGATTCAATTATGAGGCTGAATTATCCTGGATATTCTTGGATTCAACTCTAAGACAATAAAGAGAGTGCTTGAAATACTTTTAAGAAAAATGATTTCAATCACGATTCAAACATGAATTCATTCAACTTTACCGATATATCTAACAAGAGAGAGTGTGTAAAATTTAACAAGTGATTACAATTTTCTTCATCATACCATTCATCCGTTCATGCTTAATTGAAATAAAAATCATTTGGTAGTTAAAAATTCTTCATTAATTTTTTTTAACTCTTCTTATCATAATTACAATGTACAGGTTTTAAAGGACAAATTTATTAAATAAATAAATAACTAATTTATTATATTAAAATAAGATAAGTGATATGATCAATTAATTATAAATAAATACTAATTTAGATAAAAGATAGTGAATTTTTTATATTTAATATTAGTTTAAATAAAATATGTCTAAAGTACAAATTCAAACCAACTTGTTTTTAAGCCATATATAACTCCAAGTTAGAGAAATATTTCGAATTTATTTTAAATATTAATTTAAATTAATATGTCTAAAATACAAATTCAAACCAAATTGTTTTTAAGCCATATATAATACCAACTTAGATAAATATTTCCAATTTATTTTAATTACTAATTCAAATTAAATATGTCTAATATACAAATCCAAACCAAATTGTTTTTTAGCCATATTGAATACCAAATTAGAGAAATATTCCAATTTATTTTAAATATTATTTAAATAAATATACATAACATACAAATCCAAACCAAATTGTTTTAAAGCCATATATAACAATAAATTAGAGAAATACTTTTAATTTATTTGAAATATTAATTTAAATTAAATATGCATAAAATACAAATTCAAAATTTAAATTATTAAGACAAAAATCAAACAAAACATCATGGTTTATGAAGCTTTCGCATAATAATAAATAATGAATGAAATTGAAAGTTGTAGTCTAATCTAGTACTAGTACTACTTGCTTTACAACTTAAGACATGTTTAAAGTTTATTAAAAGTCTTCTCAATTCCATTATCAATCCACTTTCGTTTTATCAAAAGAAGAAGACACGAAAATGTTGGGGGTGAGACCATTTTGACTAATAAGGTTGGACAATGAATTTAATATTTTTTAGAATGTATACTATCTTTTTTTCTTGTTTGGGAAAAGGCAGCTAACCCTTGAGTGGAACCCATGAAAAACTACGTCACTCAAAGTGAAAGCATAAAGAAGTTTACTCACCTTCTCTTTTTTGTTAATTTGAAACTTTTTTCTCACTCTATAAGTGACCACTATTTTCACTATCTTTTCTTTCACATTTTACACTAAGATAAACTTGTTTTTCTTTTTCATTTCTCATGTAATTAGAAAAGGAATCATAAACAAATTAGATAGAAATAAAAGCTGAGATGCAGAAGCACGTGGAGACAGAAATGTAGTTAATTTTTTAAAAGTAAAAAATATCTCTAACTTAAAAAGATATGCAAAAAATTAAAGTTAATTAGTTAAACTAATATAAAAATTCAAATAATTTATTCAATCTCATTTATTAATTTTCTTTAAATAATAATAATTTTTTAATTAATTATTAATCTAATTCAAGAATAATAATAATTAGATTAAATTAAGTTCATTTCATTTTATCATGGACATAGCTAAATTATATTTATTCGTTTTATATAATATAATTAGGAATGTTATTTCATTGACTTATTATTATAATTTATTTTTCATTAGTTATATTTGTAAAAAAACTTATCAACCTAATTCATTAAATTATTTAACCAAAATTTATTTTACAAATGTATTTTTAAAATTAAAAATATCAACTCATGTTTACTTTTGCTCTTTCTTTAATTTTACGTGAGCTGCAATGAAATCATACACGTAGCTAACATATATTTTCTTGATTTCTGTTCAATGGAGAAAACAAAAGTGGAGCCCACATCATTCATTCTCCTCTATTTATACCATACTCCAAGGAAAAGAGAGCTATCTAAGATCATATATATCTCTTCAACTTCTCTCTGCTTAATCTCTCTTATTACCAATCAGACCCTAAGTGTCAAAATGTCTGCATTATCTATTTTCTTCTTGATATTGTTTTGCTTTCTATTTTCATATGGAGCAACAACACATAAGATTATCAGTTTACCGGATTAGCCACCGGTAAACTTCAGCCAATACTCCTGTTACATCACTGTCGATGTTAATCACCAGAGGAACCTATTCTACTATTTCGTAGAAGTAGAAGTTGACCGATCATCAAAACCAGTTATACTCTGGTTACATGGAGGTTCGTAATTTTTTTAACGTTTTTATATATATTGTAAAATTAATTTATGTGATTTTTACTCATTAGTCTTATATATTTTGAAGGGCCTAGGTGTTCTGCCGTAGGAGAAGCTGCTTTCACCCAGCACGAACCTTTCCTGGTCAGTCCCAAGGGTTTGGTTAAAAATCCCTTCAACTGGAATAGAGGTATTTTTATACATTTTTTCAAGTAATTACCACAAAAATTATTTATGAGTTCTCCATTATAAAATTTGTTTTTTTTACTGATTTTGCATTCTCTATTACAGAAGCAAGCATGATATAGTTGGATTCTCCAGCTGGTGTTGGTTTCTCTTATTCGGCCAACACGTATGATTATATATTTCTAAATGATGAATTTGCAGGTATTGTTTTATTTTTAATGTTTTTTTAACTTGCTTACTATTAATTTTGTAATAGACCGATAAGTTCTTATTTCATAACTAACTGAAAAGAAAATTTTAACATATATTCTTCTAAATACTGATAAGTTCTTATTTCATAACTAACTGAAAAGAAAATTTTAACATATATTCTTCTAAATACTGATAAAACGCATACGCATGTATCGATTTTTAGTGGAAAAAGTCTAAATTTATACTTCTAAAAGATGTATAATAATTTTTTTTTATAATAATATTGTTATTAATAATAAATTTTTTTAAAGTAGGAATAAAAATAATTATATTGCTAAGAAACCTATTTATAAAAAGTTTCTATTGGGAAAAATAATTAAAAAATTAATTTTATATTTATAAAAAGTTTGTATTGGGAAAAATTCAACTGTTCACAATATTATATGAAGAGATAAATGAAGATGTGATTAAAATTCATACATTTATGTTTTTCCTAATTTATCAACTTTTATTTTTTTAAATATAACTCTTATTCTTCCTTTTCATTTTTGATGTAGACATATTATTTTTAACATGTTTTTATCCTCCTCTTATTTTAATTATTAATAATTTTCTCTAAGTTTTTCTATATAAAATATTAAAATATATAGTAATAGAAAATAAATTATTAAACTGTTTAGAAATTAATAATAATTATTAATTATTCATATTGAAGTGTTTAACTATTATGTCTCTCAAGTGTGATATAATCAATTAAAACATTAAAATTTTCTCTTCACATATACCAAATCAAAAGTCACACTTTTTATCCTATTTATCGTACTAATTCTCTCAGATCTTGTATCATGCCCATGACATATAAACCAATGATTTCTTCATGTACGAGTAGCTTTAATTTTGATTATTAAAGAAGCTTTCAGTAAATAAGATGTTGTTGGTACTATATTAGTAATTTGATAAAGAAAGAGGCTTTATTATGAAAAGAAGTTTCATGATATAATGATTATGTGCATAGTGTTGGGATGAGGGGAAAGAACACATCTTTCCTTTTTTAAACAAGATAAAAGCAGTATGCATGCATGTGATTAAATATAAACAGTAATTGTGTTTGTGCCTACTCCACAATTTAAGATTTAAGGTACAAATAAATTTGTCACAACTCATACTCAGCCATCAATTAATATTGAAATTGGAATGATAATAAATGAATAGATAAATTTGTGACCCCTAGATTGTTCTATGATTGATGCTTTAGGAAAATATGGATTGCAAATTGAAGATTGTTTTATTAGTAAGACTTATTTAAAAATATTACAATTGTTATTAAATAAAAGAAATGATTGTTTTAGATATTTTCATTTTAATTTCATTATACTTTTGACTTTTCTAAAGATTCATTAACAATGACAATGATTTTGAAATACTTGTCTGAATATATAACAGTCAAAATGGAATAGTTATAAGGGTCGGTCTGTCAAGTCCATAAAATCACAGAGTTTGAATCTTAAAATTAAAATTCATATTTTTTAGGATTTTTTAACTTGGTTATAAACAATTCTCTAACTATTAAAGCTGATAAGTATGGACCGCGAGTAGCCCTTATGTCTGCATACCTATAAATTTAAACAAATAGTATTAATATTTATGTTATCTCACTCTAAAATAACACATTACATTGTCTCATCTCAATAAATTTTATCTTTTTTAAATATTATACATTGATATAATCAAATTAATAGGTAACTATTTTTGTTTTAATTCACAGTTTCTTCGTATTATATTAGTTTATTATATGTTAAATATTTGAATATTATTTTATACAATATCGATATGTAATCCAAAAACATATTAAAGTATTTATAAAATTAATATAGTAATTAAATATCGACATGTTAATATTATAAAGTTTTATTTTACTTTTTTTTTATAAAAAATAATTTTAAAAACTCGTCTAAGGTCTGGTATTCCGAGGCCTTTATAGGGTCAGACTCGGATAGTAATATTTGAGCTTATATTATAATATGTTTTTTTTGACATGGTCCTAAAAAGCCTGAGGTCCACCAGGACCGACCCATTTAGGGTCGGGTAATCCGTTTCAATATTTTGATATGTATTGCACCAATTCTGATACATACTCAATACGATTAAATATGTAATTTTGTATGTCAAAGTAGTGTGCGTTCGACAGAGACGAATTGAGTCTATATTAAGTATATTTATTGAAAGTAAAAAACAACTTATTGAAATTTATGTTAGTCAGTTACTTAACAACTTTTATGGAAGCAATGGAAAAATTTAATTAAAATATGTTCCTTTTTAAATGTCATTTTTTTTATACGAATTGAATCATTATTGTTATTTTTTCAACAATAATTCTTCTTTTACCTAAAATACTCTTAACTATTTATTACGTTCATTTTACTTTTTCTCTCTCTAATAATTTTGACAAAATACAGTCAATATTACCTTGAACTTTATAAATGACACTTAAAAAGAAACATTTTTTTTAAAAAAGAGACACTTAAAAAGGAACGGAGGAAGTATCGATTTACATCAACCTTTATAATTTATTATACATTTTGATTTATTAATGATTATAAAATCATATCTATTTAATTTTCAATATTATCGATTTATTATCAATTATTAAATCATATCAAATATTTACACATCAATAATATAATCATATTTATTTGATTTTCCTGTACCCTATACATTTTGATTTATTATCAACTATAGTATCACATCTATTTAATTTTCAATAGTATAGATAAAGTGAATATAAATTTCAGGTAATAGTATTGATATATTTTTTTAATATGAATTATAAAATCATATATAATACAATATTTATCTATTTCATATTTAGTATTACTGTCTAAAAACAGTAAAATTAATAATATTTGTGTCCACAATTATTCAATTGTATACATGATTATAACTTCTTTATAATATATATATATATATATATATATATATATATATATATATATATATATATAATATATATATATAATATATATATATATATATATATATATATATTAAGATGATACTTATTTCTATTAACATAATTTACCTGTAATTTCTGACAATAAGCTAACCTCTTCTAAATTATATTAATATTCATATTATATTCAAAATTTAAAACTATTTTTTCATTTATTTAAATATTTTATATGTACATATTAACCACCACCATACTATATTTATTTACTATTTATTACGATATTGAGCGAACCATGAAAACTAAGTTAATGGATTGAATTAAATCCATCCATTTATAAGTATGGATTGATCCAATCCATCCAACATATTTTAATGATCCAGTGGATTTTTTATATCTAGTTTTATAAAAATGAATTTTTTTAAATATTAAAAAATTAATTTTTTGAAAAATACAAAATTAATTTTTTTTTCGAAAAAATGATTTGTTTTGATAAATACAAAAAATTGTTTTTTCCCAAAAATTAAAAAATCATTTTTTTGAAAATTACCAATATTGGATTTTATTTTCAAAAAAGTTATGTTTTTATGAATATAAAAAAAACATTTTTTTTCGAAAAAAAAACAATTTTTAAATTTATTTTTCTTAAAATACAAAAATATGTTTTTTTCCCGAAAAATAATTCCAAAAAAAATTATTTTTTTTCATTATAATACAAAAAATTAATTTTTATCAAAAACATATGTGATTCAATAGATTGTTTAGTTCCTTTTTTGGTTTTTATAATCACAAAATGTTGCATGGGGCTCAAGTTGAAAAACGCACGCGCATGTGTCAATTTTTAGTGGAAAAAGTCTAAATTTATACTTCTAAGGGATGTATAATAAGTTTTTTTTGATAATATTTTTATTAATAATAAATTTTGTTAAAGTAAGGATAAAAATAATTATATTGCTTAGAAAACTATTTATAACAAGTTTGTATTGGGAAAAATAATTAGAAAATTCATTTTATATTTTTATTAAAATCAATCCATAATTTTCAATATAACATTATTAATTAGTTTTTAACTTGTGTCTTTAGGCCACAAATTAGTATTATCCTATAAAATAAATCGGTGCGAAAAAAATTATAACTTGATATTAAGTTATGATTGGACACATAAAAATAAGGTCAAAAAATGAATAGATTGATTGTTACTAGTTTGTAGCATAGTCTACTTTCTAATTGGTTTGCAAAAATCCATTAGAAATATGCATGATAAAAATAAAAATAAATAATAAAGAAAAGTAGTCTTTTAATGCATGTTAATGAGTGTAAGGACACAAAGAATAAAGAAAACTCGATAATGGAAAGGACACCAACACCACAAAAAGATTACCTTTATAATTCTATATCATCACCTCTTCATTAAAAAAGTGATGTTGGAGACTTCATATTTTGACCTTACACCACGATGTATTTAGATTTTTTTATAAGAATTTTTTTCATTCTTAATCATAATATTATTGGAATCTCAAAAATAACCAAGAAAACATGCCTTTTGCATTATACTTAACTTATTATTAATTTTATAAGATATTCAATTCTTTTCATTCTTAATCATAATATTATTTGAATCTCAAATATAACTAGCAAAACATACCTTTTGCATCATATTACATAAGAAATTGAAAGAAAAGAATTGTGTAAATAATTCATCCTTTACTCATTAGGTACTCTCATGTATATATATATATTAGAAATTGAAAGAAAAGAATTGTGTAAATAATTCATCCTTTACTCATTAGCTACTATCATGTATATATACAACCCAAGTAAACATAAATAAATCTAAATGGAGTGAGTCAGGCTAATAACTTTTCTATAAACTCTTCATTAATTAGGTGAGTGAATAATGGGTCAATATCAGATTTACAAATCATAATAATTAAAGAAAATTAAATTCTAATTATTATTATTATTATTTATATCCTCCCGCAAGTTGTATGGTCTGAATGAGAGATGCAACTTGGACAGTAAATAATCGAACTGAGGACGAAGTAGGGGTTTGGTTAGAATATCAGCATCTTGAACATTTTCTCGGACAAAGTGGTATGCTAAGACAATATGTTTCATCCGAGAGTGAAATACAGGATTATCACTAAGATAACACCAAGATTGTCACAATAGATTATTGGATTGGCTGTTGGAGTGTGGTCAAATTTGATGAGTAGGGAAAGGATCCATAGTAGCTCACTCGCCATGTCAGTCAAGGCTTTATATTCTGCTTCTATGGACGATCGAGCAACAAAACATTATTTTCGAGAACTCCAAGAGTAGGCGTGCTGCCAAGATATAATAGGTAGCCAGTGGTAGAAATATAATCATCCTTGTCGCCTGCCCAGTCCACATCCGATTACGCGTGAAAATTTAGTGGGGTGGTCACGGAAATGAAGACACCTTTGTCACATGAACCCGCCAAGTATCCGAGCACTCTTTTGAGTGCAGTCCAATGCGTCATTCTGGGATTCTGCATGAATTGGACTAGTTTGTTGGTGTTGAAGGCAATGTCTGGGCGAGTAAGGCTCAAGTATTGGAGGCTTCCAACGAGAGCTCGATACTCGGTTGGGGAGGGTATGAGATTGCCTGAATCCTTGAGTAACTTATATGTGGCGGACATTGGAGTGGATGCTAGTAATAAAGAGAGTGAATTCATTCAACTTTACCGATATATCTAACAAGAGAGAGTGTGTAAAATTTAACAAGTGATTACAATTTTCTTCATCATACCATTCATCCATTCATGCTTAATTGAAATAAAAATCATTTGGTAGTTAAAAATTCTTCATTAATTCTTTTTAACTCTTCTTATAATAATTACAATGTACAGGTTATAAAGGACAAATTTATTAAATAAATAAATAACTAATTTATTATATTAAAATAAGATAAGTGATATGATCAATTAATTATAAATAAATACTAATTTAGATAAAAGATAGTGAATTTTTTATATTTAATATTAGTTTAAATAAATATGTCTAAAGTACAAATTCAAACCAACTTGTTTTTAAGCCATATATAACTCCAAGTTAGAGAAATATTTCGAATTTATTTTAAATATTAATTTAAATTAATATGTCTAAAATACAATTACAAACCAAATTGTTTTTAAGCCATATATAATACCAACTTAGATAAATATTTCCAATTTATTTTAATTACTAATTCAAATTAAATATGTCTAATATACAAATCCAAGCCAAATTGTTTTTAGCCATATAGAATACCAAATTAGAGAAATATTTCCAATTTATTTTAAATATTAATTTAAAATAAATATACATAACATACAAATCCAAACCAAATTGTTTTAAAGCCATATATAACAATAAATTAGAGAAATACTTTTAATTTATTTGAAATATTAATTTAAATTAAATATGCATAAAATACAAATTCAAAATTTAAATTATTAAGACAAAAATCAAACAAAACATCATGATTTATGAAGCTTTCGCATAATAATAAATAATGAATGAAATTGAAAGTTGTAGTCTAATCTAGTACTAGTACTACTTGCTTTACAACTTAAGACATGTTTAAAGTTTATTAAAAGTCTTCTCAATTCCATTATCAATCCACTTTCGTTTTATCAAAAGAAGAAGACACGAAAATGTTGGGGGTGAGACCATTTTGACTAATAAGGTTGGACAATGAATTTAATATTTTTTAGAATGTATACTATCTTTTTTTCTTGTTTGGGAAAAGGCAGCTAACCCTTGAGTGGAACCCATGAAAAACTACGTCACTCAAAGTGAAAGCATAAAGAAGTTTACTCACCTTCTCTTTTTTGTTAATTTGAAACTTTTTTCTCACTCTATAAGTGACCACTATTTTCACTATCTTTTCTTTCACATTTTACACTAAGATAAACTTGTTTTTCTTTTTCATTTCTCATGTAATTAGAAAAGGAATCATAAACAAATTAGATAGAAATAAAAGCTGAGATGCAGAAGCACGTGGAGACAGAAATGTAGTTAATTTTTAAAAGTAAAAAATATCTCTAACTTAAAAAGATATGCAAAAAATTAAAGTTAATTAGTTAAACTAATATAAAAATTCAAATAATTTATTCAATCTCATTTGTTAATTTTCTTTAAATAATAATAATTTTTTAATTAATTATTAATCTAATTCAAGAATAATAATAATTAGATTAAATTAAGTTCATTTCATTTTATCATGGACATAGCTAAATTATATTTATTCGTTTTATATAATATAATTAGGAATGTTATTTCATTGACTTATTATTATAATTTATTTTTCATTAGTTATATTTGCAAAAAAACTTATCAACCTAATTCATTAAATTATTTAACCAAAATTTATTTTACAAATGTATTTTTAAAATTAAAAATATCAACTCATGTTTACTTTTGCTCTTTCTTTAATTTTACGTGAGCTGCAATGAAATCATACATGTAGCTAACATATATTTTCTTGATTTCTGTTCAATGGAGAAAACAAAAGTGGAGCCCACATCATTCATTCTCCTCTATTTATACCATACTCCAAGGAAAAGAGAGCTATCTAAGATCACATATATATCTCTTCAACTTCTCTCTGCTTAATCTCTCTTATTACCAATCAGACCCTAAGTGTCAAAATGTCTGCATTATCTATTTTCTTCTTGATATTGTTTTGCTTTCTATTTTCATATGGAGCAGCAACACATAAGATTATCAGTTTACCGGATTAGCCACCGGTAAACTTCAGCCAATACTCCGGTTACATCACTGTCGATGTTAATCACCAGAGGAACCTATTCTACTATTTCGTAGAAGTAGAAGTTGACCGATCATCAAAACCAGTTATACTCTGGTTACATGGAGGTTCGTAATTTTTTTAACGTTTTTATATATATTGTAAAATTAATTTATGTGATTTTTACTCATTAGTCTTATATATTTTGAAGGGCCTAGGTGTTCTGCCGTAGGAGAATCTGCTTTCACCCAGCACGAACCTTTCCTGGTCAGTCCCAAGGGTTTGGTCAAAAATCCCTTCAACTGGAATAGAGGTATTTTTATACATTTTTTCAAGTAATTACCACAAAAATTATTTATGAGTTCTCCATTATAAAATTTGTTTTTTTTTACTGATTTTGCATTCTCTATTACAGAAGCAAGCATGATATACTTGGATTCTCCAGCTGGTGTTGGTTTCTCTTATTCGGCCAACACGTATGATTATATATTTCTAAATGATGAATTTGCAGGTATTGTTTTATTTTTAATGTTTTTTTAACTTGCTTACTATTAATTTTGTAATAGACCGATAAGTTCTTATATCATAACTAACTGAAAAGAAAATTTTAACATATATTCTTCTAAATACTGATAAGTTCTTATTTCATAACTAACTGAAAAGAAAATTTTAACATATATTCTTCTAAATACTGATAAAACGCATACGCATGTATCGATTTTTAGTGGAAAAAGTCTAAATTTATACTTCTAAAAGATGTATAATAATTTTTTTTTATAATAATATTGTTATTAATAATAAATTTTGTTAAATTAGGAATAAAAATAATTATAGTGCTAAGAAACCTATTTATAAAAAGTTTCTATTGGGAAAAATAATTAAAAAATTAATTTTATATTTATAAAAGTTTGTATTGGGAAAAATTCAACTGTTCACAATATTATATGAAGAGATAAATGAAGATGTGATTAAAATTCATACATTTATGTTTTTCCTAATTTATCAACTTTTATTTTTTAAAATATAACTCTTATTCTTCCTTTTCATTTTTGATGTAGACATATTATTTTTAACATGTTTTTATCCTCCTCTTATTTTAATTATTAATAATTTTCTCTAAGTTTTTCTATATAAAATATTAAAATATATAGTAATAGAAAATAAATTATTAACTGTTTAGAAATTAATAATAATTATTAATTATTCATATTGAAGTGTTTAACTATTATGTCTCTCAAGTGTGATATAATCAATTAAAACATTAAAATTTTCTCTTCACATATACCAAATCAAAAGTCACACTTTTTATCCTATTTATCGTACTAATTCTCTCAGATCTTGTATCATGCCCATGACATATAAACCAATGATTTCTTCATGTACGAGTAGCTTTAATTTTGATTATTAAAGAAGCTTTCAGTAAATAAGATGTTGTTGGTACTATATTAGTAATTTGATAAAGAAAGAGGCTTTATTATGAAAAGAAGTTTCATGATATAATGATTATGTGCATAGTGTTGGGATGAGGGGAAAGAACACATCTTTCCTTTTTTAAACAAGATAAAAGCAGTATGCATGCATGTGATTAAATATAAACAGTAATTGTGTTTGTGCCTACTCCACAATTTAAGATTTAAGGTACAAATAAATTTGTCACAACTCATACTCAGCCATCAATTAATATTGAAATTGGAATGATAATAAATGAATAGATAAATTTGTGACCCCTAGATTGTTCTATGATTGATGCTTTAGGAAAATATGGATTGCAAATTGAAGATTGTTTTATTAGTAAGACTTATTTAAAAATATTACAATTGTTATTAATAAAAGAAATGATTGTTTTAGATATTTTCATTTTAATTTCATTATACTTTTGACTTTTCTAAAGATTCATTAACAATGACAATGATTTTGAAATACTTGTCTGAATATATAACAGTCAAAATGGAATAGTTATAAGGGTCGGTCTGTCAAGTCCATAAAATCACAGAGTTTGAATCTTAAAATAAAATTCATATTTTTTAGGATTTTTTAACTTGGTTATAAAAAATTCTCTAACTATTAAAGCTGATAAGTATGGACCGCGAGTAGCCCTTATGTCTGCATACCTATAAATTTAAACAAATAGTATTAATATTTATGTTATCTCACTCTAAAATAACACATTACATTGTCTCATCTCAATAAATTTTATCTTTTTTAAATATTATACATTGATATAATCAAATTAATAGGTAACTATTTTTGTTTTAATTCACAATTTCTTCGTATTATATTAGTTTATTATATGTTAAATATTTGAATATTATTTTATACAATATCGATATGTAATCCAAAAACATATTAAAGTATTTATAAAATTAATATAGTAATTAAATATCGACATGTTAATATTATAAGGTTTTTATTTTACTTTTTTTTTTATAAAAAATAATTTTAAAAAACTCGTCTAAGGTCTGGTGTTCCGAGGCCTTTATAGGGTCAGACTCGGATAGTAATATTTGAGCTTATATTATAATATGTTTTTTTTGACATGGTCCTAAAAAGCCTGAGGTCCACCAGGACCGACCCATTTAGGGTCGGGTAATCCGTTTCAATATTTTGATATGTATTGCACCAATTCTGATACATACTCAATACGATTAAATATGTAATTTTGTATGTCAAAGTAGTGTGCGTTCGACAGAGACGAATTGAGTCTATATTAAGTATATTTTATCGAAAGTAAAAAACAACTTATTGAAATTTATGTTAGTCAGTTACTTAACAACTTTTATGGAGGCAATGGAAAAATTTAATTAAAATATGTTCCTTTTTAAATGTCATTTTTTTTATACGAATTGAATCATTATTGTTATTTTTTCAACAATAATTCTTCTTTTACCTAAAATACTCTTAACTATTTATTACATTCATTTTACTTTTTCTCTCTCTAATAATTTTGACAAAATACAATCAATATTACCTTGAACTTTATAAATGACACTTAAAAAGAAACATTTTTTTTAAAAAAGAGACACTTAAAAAGGAACGGAGGAAGTATCGATTTACATCAACCTTTATAATTTATTATACATTTTGATTTATTAATGATTATAAAATCATATCTATTTAATTTTCAATATTATCGATTTATTATCAATTATTAAATCATATCAAATATTTACACATCAATAATATAATCATATTTATTTGATTTTCCTGTACCCTATACATTTTGATTTATTATCAACTATAGTATCACATCTATTTAATTTTCAATAGTATAGATAAAGTGAATATAAATTTCAGGTAATAGTATTGATATATTTTTTTAATATGAATTATAAAATCATATATAATACAATATTTATCTATTTCATATTTAGTATTACTGTCTAAAAACAGTAAAATTAATAATATTTGTGTCCACAATTATTCAATTGTATACATGATTATAACTTCTTTATATATATTATATATATATATATATATAATATATATATATATATATATATATATATATTAAGATGATACTTATTTCTATTAACATAATTTACCTGTAATTTCTGACAATAAGCTAACCTCTTCTAAATTATATTAATATTCATATTATATTCAAAATTTAAAACTATTTTTTCATTTATTTAAATATTTTATATGTACATATTAACCACCACCATACTATATTTATTTACTATTTATTACGATATTGAGCGAACCATGAAAACTAAGTTAATGGATTGAATTAAATCCATCCATTTATAAGTATGGATTGATCCAATCCATCCAACATATTTTAATGATCCAGTGGATTTTTTATATCTAGTTTTATAAAAATGAATTTTTTTAAATATTAAAAAATTAATTTTTTGAAAAATACAAAATTATTTTTTTTTTCGAAAAAATGATTTGTTTTGATAAATACAAAAAACAAATTGGTGAACACCACATTGCTCAATCTTTCGTCGTTCTTCAAAAAACATCTCAAACAAATCAAACTAACTTCTCGCCCCCGAGCGATCGAAACCAACCACACCCAAACACATCAATTCAACTTGTCACCCCCGCGTGACCAAAACCTCTTCAAAAGAACATTGTCAATCCTTTCTAATGCGCACAACAAACCAGTGCTAGAGCCTCCACCGAGAGTAGACAAGCCAGCGTTTAGCCGTTAGAACGCCGACCTACACAGTTGTTCATCAAAACAAAACCCACCAAATATTCGTAGTAGCCCGAACTACGAATGCTCTGATTTCCTTATTGCACTATAAGGATACGTAGGCAGGAGATTGCTGTATCTTCGCGAGCACACTAATAAAAAACCTCTCATTTCCCCCTCCTGAGGTCTTCACCCATATCTATCATCAATTCTAATTACTCGAAGCAAGCAATTAACAGTCAAATAGCAAAATCAGACTAAAAGGTTCCTGTTGAGTACAACGGACGTGAGGGGTGCTAATACCTTCCCCTTGTGTAATCGACTCCCGAACCCGAATATGGTTGCGACGACCATTATTCTTATTTCTAAAGGTTTTCTCGATATTTTCCTATTCCTTCATTGGGATAAATAAAGTTCGGTGGCGACTCTGTTCGAACAACATTTTTCCGCGTTCCATCACGAGGGATCGCATTATCATTTTTTGAGGTGCGACAAAGAGGACACCTGCTCCTACTCATCTGAAAGTGTCTAAAGATGAAAATGGTGTCAGTATGGATCAAAGTCTCTACAGAAGCATGATAGGAAATCTGCTATATCTTACAGCAAGCAAACCTGACATTGCTTTTGTTGTAGGTGTTTCTGCTAGATATCAAGCTGAACCAAAGATCAGCCATATAAACCAAGTGAAAAGGATCCCGAAATATGTCAATGGCACTTGTGACTATGGGATGCTATACACTCATGAATCTGAAACTGTGTTGTCTGGATATTGTGATGTTGATTGGGCTGGAAGTGCTAATGATATGAAAAGCACATTATGAGGATGCTTCTTCTTGGGGAACAATTTAATATCATGATTCAGTAAGAAGCAAAATTGTGTGTCTCTGTCTACTGCTGAAGCTGAAAACATAGCAGATGGAAGTAGTTATTCTCAACTGGTATGGATGAAACAAATGCTGACTGAATACAATGTCTCACAAGATGTCATGACATTGTACTGTGACAACCTAAGTGCCATAAACATCTCAAAGAATCCTACTTAGCACAGCAGGACCAAACATATTGATATACGTCACCATTTTATTAGAGAACTTGTGGAGGATAAGATTGTAGTTTTAGAGCATGTTGCTACTGAGATGCAGTTAGCTAATATTTTTACAAAGGCTTTGGATGCAATTCAGTTTGAAGTCCTAAGAGGAAAATTAGGGATTTGCATTTATGAAGACTTGTAGCAATTAATATGGAGTGGAAAAAGTAAGCAAATTAGTGTCTATGTGGCTAAAATAAAGTGCCCCCTTTATGGTAAATCATCACCTTATTTTGGAAATACCATCTATTCCGTCTTCACACGCTACGCCCATAACCTCAATACCTACTCCAACTCTTCCATCTTCCTGCTCCTTCACAAACCTCTGCTAGGGCAACTTTATTTTTTCCATAAAAACTCCAAAATGTCACAACATCAATATAATTCTGCTTCAAAAAATACTAAGTCTACTCAAAAAGTTAGCGTTCCTCCCATGGACATTCCCGATGATGAGATTCTGGATGTTGTTCCTCTCTCTGTTATTCCCCGCGAGGCCATTGATTTGAACCAACCCATGGATGCCTCAGCTTCTGCATTCCCCAATCAAGGTAACATCTCTAGTATTCCTTCTGGCTTAACTCCTGCCACTAATTCTAAGGAAGATATACACCACACTGATCGTGTTATAAGAAACCTAGTCACTAGAATCCTTAATGAAGGACATTCTGTGAAGGGAGTCTCTACTCCCCTATCTAAAATGTACCCCTCTCCTGAGGTTGAACAACATAGTGAGAAGGATGACGATTCCTCCAGTTCTGAGAAGAACATGGCTGCTGAAGGGTTGTGCTCTCTAGGGAAAACCGTGTCTGAAAAAGGAAAATCTATGGAATCTAAAACGGTCAATCTTTCCCACTATAAGAAGCATGATGATGCAAACGATGTGATTGACCTAGAGGATGATAGGTCTGATGATCAAGAGGATATCTTACTTCATCACTTAAAGCCAAGTGTGGCTAAACGCATATAGACTCGAAAAGGAAGATTTGTGGCTAAACTTATGTCAGCTAGAAAAGCTAAGAAGACTGGTGGTATTAGTCCCTCCAAATCTTGGAGCAAGGTTGAAGTGAAGAAGAGGAAGGTCAGAGAAGATTCTGAGTCTGAAGAGGATGTTGAGGAAGATGTCCCTGACATCTCGCCTTTGAAGAAAACCACTGCTAGGAAGTCTCCTGTTAAAGTTGTTGTTGTTCATTAGGATAACATCTCATTCCATCTTGAGGATGGAGCTGCCAAGTGGAAATTTGTGATTCAAAGAAGGGTGGTTGTGGAAAGGGAGTTGGGAAAAGATGTTGTTGATGTCAAGGAGGTCATGGACCTGATAAAGGCTGCTTGGTTGTTGAAGACTGTAGCTGGGTTCTCTCAATGCTATGAGGGTTTAGTAAAGGAATTCATTGTCAATATTCTTGAGGATATTGCTGATAAGAACAAACAGCAAGGAATTTTGCAAGGTGTTTGTCAGGGTTAAGTGTATCACATTCTCTCCCACTGTTATTAATAATTTTCTAGGAAGAAAAATTGAGGGTGCAGGTGAATTAGAAGCTATAGACAATAAGGTCTGTAGAGAGATTATAGTTAGACAAGTGAAAGGTTTGCCTATTAAAAAGCATCTTCCTGCTGGGAAGTTGACTGTCAAGTATGATATATTGCATAAAATAGGAGCTGCAAATTGGGTCCCTACCAACCATATTTCCACCATTGCTAATACCATTTGAAGGTTTATTTTTGCTATTGGAACCAAAGTGAATTTTTACTATGGTAGATTTATGTTTGAACAAATCATCAAGCATGCATCTACTAATGCAGTTAAGCTGCCTATTGCCTTTCCCTCTATGATCTGTGGGATTATCCTGAATCAACACCCTAGTATTCTGTGCTATAATGACTTATTTAGTAGAAGAAACCTGCTCTGTCTGTGCACTATAAATTGTTTGAAGGCAGTCATGTCGAGGATATTGTTATGACATCTTCCATGAAAAAGTCAGCCTTAAAAGTTGGAACAATTGCAGAGCTTAAGGAGACTTGCAAAGAGCTGGGTGAAGGGATAAGGGTAGCAACATCTAGGAAACAATCGTTGGAAGCCTTGATTGCAAGCTTGGAGCAGGCTGAAGGTGAAAATATTGAACATGTTAAGGAAGCTGAAGCCCACACCTCTAGTGAGAGGTCTACAGACACTGATGAGACAAGTGACAATTCGGTTTCTGGTGCTGATGAAGCTGCAAGCTCAAGCTCTACTGATTAGCTCCCTTGACTTTGGTCCCTATTGATGTGATGGTTTTCTTTGATGTTTTTGATGGATTTCCTTGTTTTTGGTATTACCTTGTTGTTCTATTTCTCAGCTTGCTTACAACTGATTATGTACTTGGTTTTGTAACCCTTTAACTTTTGACATTTCGGTTAATGACTAAATAGACATTTATTTTGTCTCTTTGGTCTCTTTTGGCTAAAAAGGGGGAGAAGTAGCTATAGCTGGATGATGTTTGACTGATAAAAAGAGGGAGAACTGTCTAGTGTGTAGTGGAACTATCTGGTGTGTAGTTGTGTGGCATAGGGGGAGAACTTTGTGTTCTATATGTGTGAAGCAGGTTGGTGCTTGGTGTGGACTAGCTGAAGGGGGAGGTGGTGTGTTTTGAGCACAAGCATTTATGGGTTTACTAGTTATTTTTCTACGTGTATGTTTACTTCTACTGCTGAACTGATACTTTGATTGATTTCCTGTGAACGTATGATCTGATGTATGTGTTAGCCAAAATTTGCCAAAGGGGGAGTTTGTTGGTTCTATGTGTTGGCATCAATTTTGGTAAAACTTAATGTTATCACAAGATGTCACGCGTGTTGTCTTGACATGTGATATCAGCTTCCTGCAGGTTGTTTAAATATGGTTGTACAGGAGTTAGCCAAGATGTCAGACCCGATGTTAAGACATATGTGTAGCGGGGTATTCGTTACCATTAGATATATTGACTAAATCCAAGGTAAACCATATAAGTCGAGTCGCCACCACACTTCTATTTATCCAAATGAATGGTTAGAAAGCGAACAAAAACATAAAAGTTTTATCGAATCAAAAACTAGTAAAAATGTCAGAGATCGAGGTAAGGGGGTTAGTTATGCAATGGGAAGGTTTTAAGCACCCAAAACATCCTAGGTACTCCTAGGGAGCCCTTTTCACATTGGTTGTACGGTTGGTATTTTGTGAAAATTTATATTTGCAAACATGATTGAAGAGATGAGAAGAGAATATACACGTTTATTTACATTTTGTGTTTGAATGGATGAACCCATTGCCTACATACCATCTTAAAAAAAGATTAGGATCAAAACCTCGTAGTTCGGGGTAAAAATCTCAAAATGAGTTGGTGAATTGATTGGTCCAAAAGTTTTAAGGCCTTTTGTTATCCAAGGGAGAAAACTCAACCTAAAACCACAAATCCACTATGTGAGGATAGCTTCAACATGCTAGTGAGGGGTTAACCCTATAATAAGCATGGAAGACTCATTGTCCATCACTAAGGATATAGGTGAGCATTACATCTACCTCAAGGATAACTCAAACCTAATAGCCAAAGGTTGTGAAAAAATTTGATTAAGAAAGTGGCCATTGAAACCACAGAAAGGACATTTGAATGGGTTATATTTACCAATGAAAAGTATGTACAAAATGGTCAAAGTTGACTTAGAAGTTCAATTCAAAATAAGTGTTATGAAAAGAAAAGTTTGAAAATCAAAAGCATAAGTCTTAGGTTTCTAATGTTGAAAACAAATGTTAAATGTTTGCACAAAGGTTTTGGCTTGGGTTAGAGTGGAGAGAAGAAGAAGAATGGCTAAAGTCCTAACATACAAGAGGTGAGGGATAAGAAGTAAAACCACAAATGGAGTTCTCTCTTGAGATCATATTGATGATCCAAGTAGCTCTCACCCTTTGGAATAAGCAATCACATAAGCATAGACTCAAGCAACCAACAATCAAATGAACTCTTGGAAAGCTCCCAAATGTATCTTGGATCTCTCTCTCTTAGAATCTCATGGCAATGGTTCCTCAATTTGAATCAAGGTGGAATCCCTAGCACAAGAACACACACATTAAAAGATTCTAGCAAACAAACAAGGAATGGACAAGAAGAGTTTAGAAGTTAGTCCTTTCAATATTATCTTCAACATTAAGCATTCTAAAGGCCCAATGCCTAGTTGCTCTTTGACTTTTATAGCACTCTAAAGGCCCAATGCCTATCTGCTCTTTGACTCCAAATTTGCATAGGGAAAGTCCTAAAGTCTAAGTCCATTTTGTCCAATTCTTTGCATTTGGTCAACAACAATCAAAACAAAACACAAACACAATAGTATATACACAAATATGTGCTCAAGTGAGCAAAAGGAAAATTGCATTAACATAAACATGTGCTCAAGTGAGCAAAGGAAAAAGCAAATGAATAATATATACAAGAATAATAAATTACATAAATGTAAAGTGCAAAAAGTAAAGGTTAATGTTAATGGTCAATGTTAGTAGTTAGTGTGCCATAAGGCAAATTTAGCGCTATGTTAAGCAATCGTAATTGGACTTATGTAGAAGTCACAACTATCTGAGGCCGGTCAATAATAATGTAGGCAACAACACAAGTTAGAAGTCTTTATTAGTGAACCAAGTTCCAACAACTTGCCATGCCAAAAGAAAAAGAGAATTGATCTTGTATTGGTTTAAGTCCTTTGCATGATTTAGGAAGCAACCTATCCCTAATGCAAAGCCATTCGTTTGATCAATTGATCAAGATGAATTAGATTTAAATCAAGAAAGATTAAGCCTCCCTAATCAATGCTAACTTATCAACCTTTAACTCATTGATCAAAAAGAAAAGAAGGAGAAGAAGGAGATGAATAATGGATAATGAAAATGAAAATAAATAAGTGCATTAAATGAAATGGAATGTACCAATCAATAAGTGTTGACCAATGACATTGAGGATCATGGTCAAACAATCAACAACAGAAGTGAGATGAAGATTGGAAGTCAAGCAATGAACAAATATTTTTGGCATTTTATAATATTTGAAAATAAACTTGAATTAAAATATTAAAGAAAGGTCAAACTTCAAAATCACTTCAAACCAACTTTGAAAGGTCCAAGTGATTTATCCCAAGTTCAACAAGGTCAAACAAAGTTTGACAAAAAATTTCAGCAATTTTAAAAGTCAGAAACTATTTTTAATCAATTAAAAATGAATAAAAATAACCTAATTGAACTAAAATCTCAATTAAATCTCAAATCAGTTAAAAAATTGATGAGAATATTTTTCATAGATCCATCATCATTCAAATAGGTTGAGAAAATATTTTTGTATTTTTTGGATATCAAAAACTATTTAAAATAACCAGAAAAGAGAAAATTCACAAAAAATATCAAATGATGAAATAAAAAATATTAAAAATCATTTTTAGAAACTAGAATTAGAAAGAGAAATAATGCAATTGGTCCTATATTTTTTGGAATTAAAATGAGAGAGTTATGAATTTTTGAAGTTAAATGAAATAAAAGAAATAAAATGGAAATTAAGAAAATCAGAAGAAAAAAAAAGAGGCGTCTGATGAAGCCTCATTAATTGACGTGGCTGATCAAACGCTCCACATGTGCGCGCTCATGGTGATCCAGAGTCAAAGGCGAAACACAATGCATTATTGAAAGTCATAAGAACGAAAGGCTATGATTAGATCTGGGAAACGCATCCAATGGTCCAAATTTGATATGGCAAAGAGACGGTGGTGTACACCACCGTCTTCTCCGGCGAGGTTGCATTTTCCGGTGAGAGTTGCAGAGGTAAAAAACTTAATGAAAACGAGCGATCCTCATATCATTGGAAAGCTAGGGTGATGTACATCACCGCTGTACCATTAGTTTCTCTTCTAGATCCCTATAGTAAGAGAAATTAGAAGGATAAAAATATGGTGTTCATGCTGAACTTCATGGATTTCAACAATTAAGCATTCAATAATGATGCCTCTATAGAGAGGAATTCAGACAACACAATAATAACAAGAAATAGGCAATGTATGATGAGATTCGAAGAGATCAAAGTTTGAAGTAAACCTCTGAAATGGAGAACTTAGGAGCACGAATTCTTGATGTTCAAGCTTGCAGTGTGATCTCTGGATGAAGTGGATGAAGGCTAAGGAACTTTAGATCTGAAATTTCAATCGAGGAGATCAAATTTAGATACGAAATTTGAGAGAAATTTGAGATTATTCCTTTAGTGAGAGGTTGGGGAATCAATTCAGCAGGGTTTTAGGCGCCTTCAGGTTGAGTTTTGAAGTGAGCAATGCCTTCTATTTATAGATGGAGCTGATGCAAAGTCATGAAGAATTCGTGTGCATGAGAATTGGGTCCTCAATGCATGGGCCTGTACAGGCACATGTGAGGCCCAAAACCTGGTGCAAATGGATGTTGAGCTTGTTTGGAGAAGGTTTGGACGTGTCATTTGCAAGGTAATGGCTTGTACATGAAGCTTCATCATGAATTGCATAATTGTGCCTAAAACTTCCTCTCTTAGAAAATGCCAATTAGGAAATCCAAACATAAGCATATGAGTAATGGTTGGAAAGGTCTTGACATAAGGAACAAGTGTTATGTTGAACAAAAACTCATTTGAAGTGTGGAAATTTATGAAAACAGGCCATGAAGTTCATAGTGTAAAACATGCCTTTGAGAATTTTGTCAAAATGAAACAACTTCAAGCCCCTCTGTTTTGATGATGCAAGCCTCAAATGAAAACCTTCCAACATCAAAGATGTAGATCGTTTAAATAAAATCAAGATGGGCTTAAATGTTACATCATTTGGATTTTTGATGAAGAAGTTATGGGCACTTGAAGTTGGACTTTTTTGCCTTTCAATGCATTTGGTCCAAAGTGACCTATAATGTTTTGCATTATCACATGTATTTCTTTTGAGATTTTGAAATTTTGTTCAACATAACATTTGAAGTAGACACAATACTATTTCCAATGCATTTGATCCCACCTCAAAATCATAAACAATTAATGAGTTATGTTCTTGGGAAGTTGACCTAAAATTAGGGTTTCAGTCAAAATAACCTATAATGTCTTGGAATGGATGACGATCTTCCAAGCCTCAAATCAATTTTTGATGAACATTAAAGTTGTTCATATAGTCCTTAAGAGAATTTTTTATTTTGGGATCATCTCCATTTGACCAACACATGAAAAGTTAGGTCTCAGTGCATTTCAAAAATAGTTAGATGAATTGACTGATCAACTTTCCAAGTCCACAACTCATATCTTGATGAATTGATGATTGAGGACACTTAAATAAGCTCAAATATGCATGAAATGATGAATTAAAGAACTTCCCTTGATTGTATTTGACCATGGGCTGAGGTTGCTTCATGAGCAAGGCATTGTGGATAGACAGATGAATTAGGGTTTCCTTGAGAAACCAACCTCAAACCTTTTGACTTGTTTTGATCAAATGATGAATTGAGATACTAGGGAGGCATATTTGGTGGATGAGAGCGTTGGGAACCATTGTCATGCTTTCTTTCATCTTCTCTTGGCCATATTATTGCACAAAGGAACCACCTAGAAGCTTTTGATCTTGTGATTGCTCAAGCTACAAATAAGAAATGGTAGTGACATATTTTTGTGCTTTTGGTTAGTGTATAAAAAGGGAAAAGCAACAATATTCAATTCAGGCATGCTTGGTGATCCCAAACCAAATCACAAGAGATACCACCCAAAGGTAAAGGGAACCTAGATGCTTATGATCCTTGAGGCTTTGCAAATGCAATGTTATGATGCCATGAGGGATCTTAGGGTCAAAATTGGGGTCTTACAATATGCATACAGAACATTCAGTCTGAATGTTACGTGTTTTGTTGTTGCGCTTTTCATGCAAATCTTTGTGTGCTTATGTGGAGATTGCATGCGCTATTCAAGGAGTAATTCTATTTAAAACCATAATGTTCTATTTTCCAAAAAGGAATGATTAGTTGTTGTTTCTTAGGAGATACGCAATTAAAATAGAATTAGGGTTTCATGTTGCCCAGGCCGATTCAAAAAGCTTCTATTTAAAGGCCATGTAAAACCTGTTTTAGATACACAAGATACTAACGATGAAGTGAGAGAGTTTTAGGGTTTTAGTCTTGTGTGAACTTGTGAATTGTGAGCCATTCATTCACCTTGTTGATGTATGAATTGAACTGAGTTTTGTGTTGTAATTTGTCCACTCTAAGCTTTGAAGTACGAGTGTATTTGTTTACTTGATTGAAGCTTTTAAGCAAGATCAAGTATGTGTCCTTGAAGTGTGTCTTCTTTCTTTGTAGTATTTGTTCTTATATCACTGTTGTGATTGAGGGGGAGTGAGTAGGGTCTCATATCTAAGAGTTCTTAGATAGAAGTCACATGGGTAGAGATTAGGTGAAAAACTGTAACTTGATATTGTTTACTGAGAGTCTTTCAACTAATTCTGTTTAGTGGATTTCCTTCCTGGCTTGGTAGCCCCCAGACGTAGGTCTGTTTGCACCGAACTAGGTTAACAATTGATTGTGTCGCTGTTTCAATTGTTTATATGTTTTTATCCTGTTTATATTTCACTTGTTGTTCAGATATTAGTGTCGTGACATTACCTTCGACATCTCATATCTGATACCAGAATTTCAATTGGTATCAGAGCAGGTATCTTGCTCTGGTTCTGGGTGAGATCTTGGGACGTTACTTTCTGGTACTATGGATAGAGACGGAGGATCTGTGCATAGACCACAATTCTAGATGGATCTAACTATGACTACTGGAAGCCTCGGATGGTAGCCTTCCTGAAATCATTGGATAATAAGTGATTATGACCATAATTCAGGTGTAATTTTTTACATAGTACTCTAACTTTTCTTTTTTAACTAACCCTTGAGTGAAATCCATGAAAAACTATGCCACCCAAAGTAAAAGCACAAACAAGTTTACTCGTCTTCTCTCTTCCATTAATTTGAAACTTTTTTCTTACTCTATAAGTGACCACTATTTTCACTATCTTTTCTTTCACATTTTACACTAAGATAAACTTGTTTTTCTTTTTCATTTCTCATGTAATTTAGAAAAGAAATCATAAACAAATTAAATAGAAATAGAACCTGAGATACAGAAGCACGTGGTGAGAGAAATCTAGTTAATTTTTCAAAACTTATCAATCTCTACTAATTCTCCCAGATCTTGTATCATGGCCATGACATATAAACCAATGATTTCTTCATGTACGAGTAGCTTTAATTTTGATTACCAAAGAAGATTTCAGTAAATAAGATGTTGTTGGTACTATATTAGTAATTTGATAAAGAAAGTGGCTTTATTATGATAAAAAAGTTTCATGATGTAATGATTCTGCGCATATTGTTTTGATGAGGGGAAAAAATTTCTTTACATGAATTTGGTAAGAACACGTCTTTCCTTTTTAAATAAGATAAAAGCAATATGCATGCATGTGATTAAATATAAACAGTAAATGTGTTTGTGCATACTCCACAATTTAAGGTACAAATAAATTTGTCACAACTCATACTTCAGCCATCAATTAATATTGAAATTGGAAAGATGATAGATGAATAGATAAATTTGTGACCCCTAGATTGTACTATGATTGATGCTTTAGGAAAATATGGATTACAAATAGAAGATTGTTTTATTAGTAATATTTATTTTTGAAATGTAAAAAATATTCCTAACTTAAAAAATATACAAAAATTAAAGTTAATTAGTTAAAGTAATATAAATATTCAAATAATCTATTCAATCTCATTTATTAATTTTCTATAATTAATAATTATTTTAATTTAATTATTAATATAATTCAAGAAAAATAATAATAATTAGATTAAATTAACTTCATTTCATTTTTATCATGAATATAGATAAATTATATTTATCCATTTTGTACAATATAAATAGGAATTTTATTTCATAGACTTATTATTGTAATTCATTAACTTGATTAAATTTATTTTTCATTAGTTATCTTTATTAAAAAACTATCAACCTAATTCATAAAATTATTTAACCAAAATTCATTTTACACATGTAATTTAAAATTAAAATATCAACTCATATGTTCTCCTTTACTACTTTATTTAATTATTAGCCTACTATTATTTTTTAACTCATATACATGTAGCTAACATATTTTTTCTTGATTTCTCTTCAATGGAGAGAACAAAAGTGGACCCCACAGCATTCTCCCCTATTTATACCGGTCTCCAAGGAGAAGAGAGAGCTATCTCAGAGCATATATCTCTCTTCAACTTCTCTCTACTTAATCTCTCTTCTATAAGTGTCAAATGTCTGTATTATCTATTTTCATCTTGATATTGTTTTGCACTGACTGGTAATATTCAATAGGTTGGTGAGCCAAATGGTCAACCCAAACACTACCTTTAATAGCTTTTTAAGATCGGTATTCAATATTATACTCGGATAACAACATCTGCCAACGAGCAATCATCCCAGTTAAAGCAGGCTTCTCAAAATTGTACTTGATTGGATCCATTTTGGATAACAATCAAGTAGTATGATTCAACGTATACTGGCATAGACGCTTAGCAGCCCAAGCCAATGCGTAACACGTTTTCTCAAGCATAGAATACCGAGTCTCACAGTCGGTGAATTTCTTATTGAGGTAGTAAATTGCATATTCTTTCTTCCCAGATTCGTCTTGCTGACCAAGAACACAACCCATACTCTCTTCAAGCACAGTCAAATAGATGATCAAAGGTCTTCCTTCAACAGGCGGAGACAGAATCAGAGGCTCAAGCAGATACTTCTTGATACTATCAAAAGCTTTCTGGCAATCTTCGGTCCAATCACAAGACTGATCTTTTCGAAGAAGCTTGAATATACGCGCACATATGGCAGTCATATGCAAAATAAATCTTGAGATATAATTCAAACGGCCGAGAAAACCTTTGACTTGCTTCTCAGTTTTAGGCGCAAGCATATCTTGTATTGCTTTGACCTTGGCAGGATTAATTTCAATACTCTTCTCGCTAACAATAAAGCCCAACAAGTTACCAGAGCGAACACCAAAAGTACACTTATTGGGATTCAAGTAGAGGATATACTTCCTCAAACGCTGGAATAATTTCAACAAATGCTTAACATGTTCTTCTTCATCACTTCTTTTAGCAATCATATCATTAACATAAACTTCAATCTCTTTATGCATCATATCATGAATAAGAGTGGTCATAGCTCTCTGGTATGTTGCATAAGCATTCTTTAAACCGAAAGGCAACACTCTGTAATAGAATGTTCCCTAGGGTGTAATGAATGTGGTCTTCTCCATATCTTTAGGGGCCATCTTTATTTGATTATAATCGAAAAATCTGTCCATAAACAAAAAGATTTTGATTTAGTTGTATTGTCTACCAACATATCAATGTGTGGTAGGGGACAAGATTTATTCAAATCTCTATAATCAACACACATGTGGACTTTTCCATCTTTCTTCGGAACAAGCACAATATTGGCCATCCATTGCGGATATTCGGAGGTAATAAGAAAACTGGCATTAATCCGCTTTTGCACTTCCTCTTTAATTTTCATTGCCATATCAGGATGAGTTCTTCTCAACTTCTACTTGACTGACGGGCATTCTGGCTTCAACGACAATCTATGCTCTACAATCTCAGAATCCAAGCCAGGCGTGTCTTGATAGGACCAAGTAAATACATAAGAATACTCTCAAAGAAGATCATTCAACCCGTTCTTAGCTTCTGGACACAGTTGAGACCCAATCTTTACTTCCTTCACATCATCATTGCAACCCAAGTTGACTAGTTCAATTTGTTCTTCAAACGACTTTTTCCTCATGCTTAAGTAAACAGGATAACTCATCAGATACTTCTTCGTCATCATTCTCTTCCTCAGCTTCAAACACAGGGAAATCAAAGTTTGGAGAGGGCAGTAGGATCATTATATTCAATGGGTTTGAGAACGAACCTGCATAATGATTTGATATTTTGATTTTTGAGAAGTGAAGTGCAAACAAATATTATGCAGATGGAAATATATATTATTTATTTATGTTTTTTGGGATTACCATTTTCAGAAAAAGCAAAAGGTAAAGATAAAATATCATAGATGTGGATGAATAAAATTGTATTTCATTGATGATAATAAGGAAAATGCCCCAATAATGTTCACTTCTCCCTTACGCATAGGAGAAGGATTTTTTTTCTAAAAATAATAAAAAAAATTACTTAGAATGGTGAATGATAGTAGGAACATCAACATCAATCCATTTTTTGTAAGTCTGGCCATGCGTTATAGAGTTGGCGCAAGCTTCGTCTTCGTCATTGTCTTCTATAATGGCAACCGAGTGTTGATCATTCCCATGAATGAACCCTCCACTAGGGAAAATTGGTAGCATAACCTTGACTTTGACGTTGAATGGCCCTGGTTGAAATCCCAGCCCTGCTTTGTTTTTGTTCTTAGCGACCTTTCATCGGTCACCATTCTCACTATGTTTTCGTTGCTTATCCGACAAGAAACCAAGGATTTTAAGATACTGTGTATGCATTATGGTACCTTTAAAGTTAAGTTTCATACTCGTAAGTTATTTAAGAATTTTTATTAATTGTCAATTTTATTTTGTGTTTTGGTGATTTTACGCTTTGGTTGTCGTGTTTATGCCCTCCAGGTCCACGGAGAAGATCCAATGGGCTCAATGCGAGAAAGTGGAAAGTTCCGCCGGTCGAAAAAAGAAGATTTCAGAGTTCAGGAAACCTGACACGGGCACCCGTGTCAGGAGGAAGGCCAATAAAGAATAAGTAGTGCCCAAGACAGTGGCTTGACACGGCCGCCCAAAACGCTAATTTTCCATTTTTCAGGCTTTTCCACCGGGCTTAAGCTGCAGGGACGTTTTGGAGATTTCCACCTTCTGCCAAGGGATATTCACTATATTAGGAGAGGTTTTACAAGAGAAAAGATAGTTTTGGAACGAGGCGAACACAACATTGTCAAACAAACAAGGATTACAGAGATCAATGAATTCGGAGAGTGGAAGGTTTTCATGAGCGGAAGCTGTTGAAGATCCAAGTCATCCAATTACTTGTAATGTGTATTTTTTATCCTGAATTTATTTTGAACAATCTGAGTAGCTAAACCCCTAAATGCTACGGGGTGTCCCTGATTTAGAGTTGTAATGACTATGAGTTTACGATTGCATTTATAATATTGTTT